>NW_023996934.1:0-29751 GCF_015586225.1 Lucilia sericata
CCCACTGTACCTTTCTGTACATTTCGAAGATATTAAACAATTCCACTTCCTTGACTGTTCTTAATGCATTTTTATTTTTAAACAATAATTGTAGACTATTTCAAACTTAAAGGAAGATAGTTTCTTATACATATAAATGCCTATAATTGGGTATTCATTAATTAACATTAATTTCATTATAACAATTGTATATCAAATAATCATTTAAAATAATTTCTAATAAACCACTGCTCAATTTCCAAAACAATTTTATAGATGTCATGTTAAAGATGCATTCTCATTTAGTGACAATGGTTGCAACAATTTGTCAGTTGTGGAAATTGTCTGGTACATGTACATAAATAGAAGTTTGTGTGAAGTCCTTGTATATGGAGTAAATATATTTTTCAAAACTTTTTGTCATTTCACAATTTTTGTTTTACATTTATTATGTTTAAACAAATTGCTCTGCCTTATAGTCACTTTATGTTATTGATACAAACAAACAAATTTTCTTATTCTTGGAAATCAAATAATTTTAATTTTTTATTAAATTTATTTCTTTTGTTATGCCGCTGAGAATAAAAACGGATATAATTTTATGAAAAACAATCTAAACATGATAAGGCGAAAAATGCGTAAAAAAATTTTTTTCTTCCACTGATGTTTAACTAAAAAGGAAACAAGTGAAATTCAAACGATTCATCTTCCTGGTTCTAACAATGAAATTTTCTTTTATTATTTTCCATCATTAATCAGAATTTTAACGTTAATAAGTCTTTAGAAAATTTTTGAAAAATGTAAACCATAAAAAATTAATTAATGTTATAAAAGTAGGAACCAAATTTCTAGGAACATTTTTAAAGGAACAAAAATACAGGCATAAGGGAGGTTTGTTGTGAGGAATATAGGTAGGGTAGAAGGGGGACCATACGCCACTTTTTTTTTGAGGCGGCCTCAAATTAAAACCACAATACATATTCTTATTTTTTTTCTTGGTTCGGATACTTAGATATGTTGGCTTTAGTTTTATTCCTTTCAATCTTTCCTAAGTCATCCCCATGTACATATTTTTTAACTTTTCCGCACTGACCAAAAACGGCGATACCGCCCCATCTATGGGGTAAATACGCCAAGGGGATGGGAGAGATTTGTCATTAGTAAAATAAAAAATAAAATTACAAAAATAAAAACTTATTTTGCTGTTTTATACTTTAATTGATTAAACAAAGTATAATAAACCAGATATTTATTGTTTATTTCACAAAACTTAACAAAAAAATTAAAACAAATTATTACTGATTTTTTCTATATTTTAACCAAATTTTGTTCTACATCACAAGCATTACATATATTTGGCGCATGTGCCCCACGGGCAGTTCTGGGGTTTAGTTTCAATTTTTTTCGTGCTTCAAATTATATTATCGAAAATATTATTATGTCTTATTGTTCACTATTATTGACTTTCTAATACTGACCAATATATTTTTTCTATCACTAAAACTAAAAAAAGTTAGCACAAAAAGTTCACACAGTGAAATATTTTCACAGCCCTTTGAAAAACAAATAATCATGTCTGCCTCCCATCATATGTAAAGTTAATGTTTCAAATTTTCAGGGATGATAGATAATCGATAAAAGAAAACAAAATTTGATAATGCGATAAAATCGATTACTCAGTTTTCAAGTTATTCGCTATTGGCAGATGTGCCCCTATGGCGTATGATCCCCCTTTTACCCTATATATTCACTATAAGACAGTTTTTAGGAAAGCTGATGTCAAAATACATAATTACCTGCATATTCAGTTCTAGTTCAGTTCTGGTTCAGTGCTGGTTCAGTTCTGGTTCAGTTATAGTTCAGTTCTAGTTCAGTTCTAGTTAAGTTCTAGTTAAGTTCTAGTTAAGTTCTAGTTCTAGAACTTAGTTAAGTTCTAGTTCAATTCTAGTTCAGTTCTAGTTCTGTTCTAGTTCTGTTCTATTTCTGTTCTATTTCTGTTCTATTTCTGTTCTATTTCTGTTCTATTTCTGTTCTAGTTCTGTTCTAGTTCTGTTCTAGTTCTGTTCTAGTTCTGTTCTATTCTGTTCTAGTTCTGTTCTAGTTCTGTTCTAGTTCTGTTCTAGTTCTGTTCTAGTTCTGTTCTAGTTCTGTTCTAGTTCTGTTCTAGTTCTGTCTAGTCTTTCTAGTTCTGGTCTAGTTCTGTTCTAGTTCTGTTCTAGTCTGTTCTAGTTCTGTTCCATTTCTGTTCCAGCTCTGTTCTAGTTCTGTTCTAGTTCAGTTCAAGTCAGATCTAGTTCAGTTCACTAGTTCTCTTCTAGTTCTGTTCTAGTTCTGTCTAGTTTCTGTTCTATTCTGTTCTAGTTCTGTTCTAGTTCTGTTCTAGTTCTGTTCTGTTCGTTCTAGTTCTGTTCTAGTTCTGTTCTAGTTCTGTTCTAGTTCTGTTCTAGTTCGGTTCTAGTTCTGTTCTAGTTCTGTTCTAGTTCTGTTCTAGTTTCTGTTCTAGTTCTGTTCTAGTTCTGTTTCTAGTGCTGTTCTAGTTCTGTTCTAGTTCTGTTCTAGTTCTGTTCTAGTTCTGTTCTAGTTCTGTTCTAGTTCTGTTCTAGTTCTGTTCTAGTTCTGTTCTGTTCTGTTGTAGTTCTGTTGTAGTTCTGTTCTAGTTTTTCTAGTTATTTCTAGTTCTTTCTAGTTCTGTTCTAGTTCTGTTCTAGTTCTGTTCTAGTTCTGTTCTAGTTCTGTTCTAGTTCTGTTCTAGTTCTGTTCTAGTTCTGTTCTAGTTCTGTCTAGTTCTGTTTAGTTCTGTTCTAGTTCTGTTCTAGTTCTGTTCTAGTTCTGTTTAGTTCTGTTCTAGTTCTGTTCTAGTTCTGTTCTAGTTCTGTTCTAGTTCTGTTCTAGTTCTGTTCTAGTTCTGTTCTAGTTCTGTTCTAGTTCTGTTCTAGTTCTGTTCTAGTTCTGTTCTAGTTCTGTTCTAGTTCTGTTCTAGTTCTGTTCTAGTTCTGTTCTAGTTCTGTTCTAGTTCTGTTCTAGTTCTGTTCTAGTTCTGTTCTAGTTCTGTTCTAGTTCTGTTCTAGTTCTGTTCTGTTATAGTTCTGTTCTAGTTCTGTTCTGTATAGTTCTGTTCTAGTTCTGTTCTAGTTCTGTTCCTAGTTCTGTTCTAGTTCTGTCTGTTCTAGTTCTGTTCTAGTTCTGTTCTAGTTCTGTTCTGTTCTAGTTCTGATCTAGTTCTGTTCTAGTTCTGTTCTAGTTCTGTTCTGGTTCAGTTCAAGTTCAGTCTAGTTCTGTTCTAGTTCTGTTGTAGTTCTGTTGTTCTGTTCTAGTTCTGTTCTAGTTCTGTTAGTTCTGTTAGTTCTGTTCTAGTTCTGTTAGTTCTGTCTAGTTCTGTTGTAGTTCTGTTCTGTTAGTCTGTTCTAGTTCTGTAGGTTCTGTTCTGTTCTAGTTCTGTTCTAGTTCTGTTCTAGTTCTGTTCTAGTTCTGTTCTAGTTCTGTTCTAGTTCTGTTCTAGTTCTGTTCTAGTTCTGTTCTAGTTCTGTTCTAGTTCTGTTCTAGTTCTGTTCTAGTTCTGTTCTAGTTCTGTTCTAGTTCTGTTCTAGTTCTGTTCTAGTTCTGTTCTAGTTCTGTTCTAGTTCTGTTCTAGTTCTGTTCTAGTTCTGTTCTAGTTCTGTTCTAGTTCTGTTCAGTTCTGTTCTAGTTCTGTTCTAGTTCTGTTCTAGTTCTGTTCTAGTTCTGTTCTAGTTCTGTTCTGTTTAGTTCTGTTCTAGTTCTGTTCTAGTTCTGTTCTAGTTCTGTTCTAGTTCTGTTCTAGTTCTGTTCTAGTTCTGTTCTAGTTCTGTTCTAGTTCTGTTCTAGTTCTGTTCTAGTTCTGTTCTAGTTCTGTTCTAGTTCTGTTCTAGTTCTGTTCTAGTTCTGTTCTAGTTCTGTTTAGTTCTGTTCTAGTTCTGTTCTAGTTCTGTTCTAGTTCTGTTCTAGTTCTGTTCTAGTTCTGTTCTAGTTCTGTTCTAGTTCTGTTCTAGTTCTGTTCTAGTTCTGTTCTAGTTCTGTTCTAGTTCTGTTCTAGTCTGTTCTAGTTCTGTTCTAGTTCTGTTCTAGTTCTGTTCTAGTTCTGTTCTAGTTCTGTTCTAGTTCTGTTCTAGTTCTGTTCTAGTTCTGTTCTGTTTAGTTCTGTTCTAGTTCTGTTCTAGTTCTGTTCTAGTTCTGTTCTAGTTCTGTTCTAGTTCTGTTCTAGTTCTGTTCTAGTTCTGTTCTAGTTCTGTTCTAGTTCTGTTCTGTTATAGTTCTGTTCTAGTTCTGTTCTAGTTCTGTTCTAGTTCTGTTCTAGTTCTGTTCTAGTTCTGTTCTAGTTCTGTTCTAGTTCTGTTCTAGTTCTGTTCTAGTTCTGTTCTAGTTTGTCTAGTTCTGTTCTAGTTCTGTTGTAGTTCTGTTGTAGTTCTGTTGTTCTGTTGTAGTTCTGTTGTAGTTCTGTTGTAGTTCTGTTAGTTCTGTAGTAGTTCTGTCTAGTTCTGTTAGTTCTGTCTAGTTCTGTTGTAGTTCTGTTCTGTGGTAGTGCTGTTGTAGTTCTGTAGCCGTTCTGTTCTAGTTCTGTTCTAGTTCTACTTCTGTTCTAGTTCTGTTCTAGTTCTGTTCTAGTTCTGTTCTAGTTCTGTTCTAGTTCTGTTCTAGTTCTGTTCTAGTTCTATTCTAGTTCTGTTCTAGTTCTGTTCTAGTTCTGTTCTAGTTCTTGTTCTAGTTGTGTTCTAGTTCTGTTCTAGTTCTGTTCTAGTTCTGTTCTAGTTCTGTTCTAGTTCTGTTCTAGTTCTGTTCTAGTTCTGTTCTAGTTCTGTTCTAGTTCTGTTCTAGGTCTGTTCTAGGTCTGTTCTAGTTATGTTCTAGTTCTGTTCTAGTTCTGTTCTAGTTCTGTTCTAGTTCTGTTCTAGTTCTGTTCTAGTTCTGTTCTAGTTCTGTTCTAGTTCTGTTCTAGTTCAGTTCTATCTTTCAGTATTTTTTTATTTTAAAATTTTTCTTGAATTGTATATTTTTCTGCAAAATTGATTGCGAAACAGTCAACCATGAAAACTGAATGAAATCAATTGAATAAACCATGAGAAATACGAGATCAATCTTTCACAATTTTCCTTGTTCTAAACTGAATTTGAAATGAGTGTGGCGTGCAGAATAAAATAAAGTTTGTTGCCTTTAAAAAGAATGCATCTACAACTGAAATTGTCATTAATACTTGCAAAAGGAAGAAAGTATGTATGTAACTTCTACAACGGATGGGTTAAAGATAAAAAGCAAAAATTAATAGATAAAAGAAAGAAAAACATTGGTAAAAGTACATTTCAACGGATAACTTCAATCAATTTGTTAAATGAGACATAAGACAAATTGCTGCGAAAATATGTTGCATTAGTAGTAGAGAATGCTATAGCAGAGATTTATAAGGAATCTATAGAAACATTAAGTTTTGCATAGATTTCTGTTGCGAAGAATCTATTTCCCTTGTAAGTTTAATATTTTCTTTTTACTAAAGTGGTAATTTGCCTGCAATCGATTAAAGTACGTACGAATTTAGTTCAAATGATCTGATAAAAATTTGCGTTTGAGAAATTTTAAATTAGTTTCTTTCAACTTTCAAATGTAGTTCAAGCATAGAAACTTTTTTATCTTGTAATTTGCATTGTTAAAAGTTGTATGAATTTATAAGTTTCCCATACTACAACATTGACAATCGGTATAATGAAGTATTTGGTTTTGAATTTTATTAAGTTCACATAATGTTGAAAATGTTCATACATATTGCCATATGAATGTGTAACCTAATCAGGCGTAGTGGCCTACAAATGAAAGTTAATCAATATGGGTGACACCATAAAACGGAGGTACTTAATGAAGATCCAAAAAGAGCCTCTTTTAATTTTAGTTGTGCAACTCTGCAATGGAATCCCCTGTATAAATATGTATTCACATACATATTTTAATTTACTAAAGCAAAAATTCCTTTCAATTTACTGACAATAAACTTAAATATCTTATTACCAATATAAGAGTATTTCTTTTTGCAATTATTTCATTCATACCTTTCCATTACTTTTTTATATAAAGTTGCAGATACTTGTTGTATAGTAAATTTTATATGTAATTTTTTTTTTCGTTACAAGCATTCTTGTAAATTATTCATTCATTAAATTATCAATAAAGTTCAACAATAACAAAAAATTAATATAAGAATTATAGAAGATCACAACGAATTAGGGGCACCTTAAAAAGAGGTATCTCTCTAGTTTTGTTCTAGTACTGTTCTGTACTAGTTCTGTTCTACTTCAGTTCTAGTTCAGTTGTAGTTAAGTTCTACACAGAGGGAAAAAAAATATATACACGCCTGGTTCCAAATCGACAACCATCCATTGTCAATAGTGAGCTGACCACGTTTGTTAACTTTAGACAACGGATGTGTATAAAATTTATATTGCGACAACGAATTGTTGCAATGTGGACAACGTTGCGTAGATCAGTTCTAATTCAGCTCTAGTTCAGTTCTAGTTCTGTTCTAGTTCTGTTCCAGTTCGTTCTAGTTCTGTTCTAGTCTGTTCTAGTTCTGTTCTAGTTCTGTCTAGTTCTGTTCTGTTCTGTTCTAGTTCTGTTCTAGTTCTGTTCTAGTTCTGTTCTAGTTCTGTTCTATTTCTGTTCTAGTTCTGTTCTAGTTCTAGTTCTGTCTAGTTTCTGTTCTAGTTCTGTTCTAGTTCTGTTCTAGTTCTGTTCTAGTTCTGTTCTAGTTCTGTTCTAGTTCTGTTTCTAGTTCTGTTCTAGTTCTGTTCTAGTTCTGTTCTAGTTCTGTTCTATTCTGTTCTAGTTCTGTCCTAGTTCTAGTTCTGTTCTAGTTCTGTTCTAGTTCTGTTCTAGTTCTGTTCTAGTTCTGTTCTAGTTCTGTTCTAGTTCTGTTCTAGTTCTGTTCTAGTTCTGTTCTAGTTCTGTTCTAGTTCTGTTCTAGTTCGGTCTAGTTCTGTTCTAGTGTCTGTTCTAGTTCTGTTCTAGTTCTGTTCTAGTTCTGTTCTAGTTCTGTTCTAGTTCTTTTCTAGTTCTGTTCTAGTTCTGTTCTAGTTCTGTTCTAGTTCTGTTCTAGTTCTGTTCTAGTTCTGTTCTAGTTCTGTTCTAGTTCTGTTCTAATTATGTTCTAGTTCTGTTCTAGTTATGTTCTAATTCTGTTTAGTTCTGTTCTAGTTCTGTTCTAGTCCTGTGCTAGTTCTGTGCTAGTTCTGTTTCTATCTATGTTCTTGCTCTGTTCTAGTTCTATTCTAGTTCTGTTCTAGTTCTGTTTAGTTCTGTTCTAGTTCTGTTCTAGTTCTGTTCTAGTTCTGTTCTAGTTCTGTTCTAGTTCTGTTCTAGTTCTGTTTAGTTCTGTTCTAGTTCTGTTCTAGTTCTGTTCTAGTTCTGTTCTAGTTCTGTTCTAGTTCTGTTCTAGTTCTTTCTAGTTCTGTTCTAGTTCTGTTTCTAGTTCTGTTCTAGTTCTGTTCTAGTTCTGTTCTAGTTCTGTTCTAGTTCTGTTCTAGTTCTGTTTAGTTCTGTTCTAGTTCTGTTCTAGTTCTGTTCTAGTTCTGTTCTAGTTCTGTTCTAGTTCTGTTCTAGTTCGTTCTAGTTCTGTTCTGTTCCAGTTCAGTTCTAGTTCTGTTCTAGTTCTGTTCTAGTTTGTTCTAGTTGTGTTCTAGTTGTGTTCTAGTTGTGTTCTAGTTGTGTTCTAGTTGTGTTCTAGTTCTGTTCTAGTTGTGTTCTAGTTGTGTTCTAGTTGTTCTAGTTCTGTTCTAGTTCTGTTCTAGATCTGTTCTAGTTCTGTTCTAGTTCTGTTCTAGTTCTGTTCTAGTTCTGTTCTAGTTCTGATCTAGTTCTGTTCTAGTTCTGTTCTAGTTCTGTTCTAATTATGTTCTAGTTCTGTTCTAGTTCTGTTCTAGTTCTGTTCTAGTTCTGGTTTAGTTCTGTTCTAGTTCTGTTCTAGTTCTGTTCTAGTTCTGTTCTAGTTCTGTTCTAGTTCTGTTCTAGTTCTGTTCTAGTTCTGTTCTAGTTCTGTTCTAGTTCTGTTCTAGTTCTGTTCTAGTTATGTTCTATTGTTCTAGTTCTGTTTCTAGTTCTGTTTAGTTCTGTTCTAGTTCTGTTCTAGTTCTGTTCTAGTTCTGTTCTAGTTCTGTTCTAGTTCTGTTCTAGTTCTGTTCTAGTTCTGTTCTTGTTCTGTTCTAGTTCTGTTCTAGTTCAGTTCTAGTTCTGTTCTAGTTCTGTTCTAGTTCTGTTCCAGTTCTTTGCTAATTCTGTTTCATATGTAGAGTGTTTCGTTAAGTAACTTCTCCCTGATTATTTTGCATATAGCTTATATTGACTCTTCCTTTTCACACAGTGTTACAATGTTCTGTTTAGAATCCTGTTTTATTCACAACAGAATTTTACAAATTTTTTGAATGACGTACAAAAACGTCATTGAATTGTATTGTTTTAGCCATTGTTTAGTCGAGCCTTTACGTCAGTAGTTGTTTATGTTTTTGTTTTTAAATTTTTTCTTTAACCATAAAGAAGATCCGGTGTCGATGTCACGATAAGTTCATTTACAATGTGGTCATCACGTCTTCGTAAACAAGTATAAATCCATAAATTCATACATTCATATATATGTATGTGGTGTTGGTGTAGGGACAAATCGATACCTTTTTCAAATTTCTTGCACTTGGTCTCATATCATCAAGGTGTCTTGATATTTTGATTATTTTATATTTTGGAAAAATCAATGAATCAGTTTAAATGAATTTATTTCCCATAATCATGGATTTCTCAATTACTGGGTTAAGAAAATAATTGCAGTTTTGGGTATGTGGTGCTTATTAAAGGAAACTTTTTAAGTTTATGGAGTAAAATAATTTATTAATTTTAAACATTAGTTAAAAATATATTATTTAATACACATCTAAACTCATACATATTGAAAGCTTAAGAGCTTTTTCATGCGTTACGTTAGAGAAAACATTTAAATCAAATTCTAGACATATTTTTTAATAAAAATATTAAATATTTTCAATGAAAGTTAAAATTGGGTCTAAAAATATTTGTTGTATTAAAATTTTGAAAATTAATATTAAAACAGTTGTTGTATATAAAAACAAATGAAATTTTTGAAAATGTTTCATAGTTTTGACTCACAACCGTTACAGCTATTTTGTCTATCAAATAAATTTTATTTGAACATTGCATTTTAAAAACAATATTACTAAACATTTATTTGTTCAAAAGTTCTTAAAAACAGATAATCTTAATTTAGGCTGTTAACATTTTGACTATAAAATGACACAAATCTAGAGGCAAAAGTATCAAATACATTTCAACTTTCCAAGAGAGAACTTGAGTAGAAAAAAACAATCCGAGAATGAAATTCTCTTTACTCGTACTTTGCTTAGTCCTATTAGGCTCCAACTATTCGGTTAATGCTCACTTTCTCGGTTTAAAAGAGAAATTTTGTGCCTTAGGCAAAACAGGGTTTTGTCCTCCCCCAGCACCACCAGTTGATCCTACTACAACATCTACTTTAATACCTACCGGAACTGTTCCAACTACACCTACCTTAACTCCTATACCAACAACACCCACAACTACCGGAACCGGAGGACCTACTACTGGAACAACTCAAACTACTAATACTTCACCAACTACCGATACTAGTATAACTCCTCCCACCGAAACTCCACCCACAACATCACCACCTACCGAAACCCCACCCACCACCTCACCACCTGAACCTACCCCTGAACCCGATGAAGAAAACTACTGCTGGAGATGACAAGGAAACGACAGCAGGAGGTGATGATGAAACTACTGCAGGTGGAGATGATGAGACTACTGAAGGTGGTGGTAGAGCTTTGGATGTTAACGAACATGATGAAGAACAGGATGACGACATTGACTCTGAACTCAGTGATGCCCGTGCTCGTCGTGTTAAAAGTCGTCGCAATCGTCGTATGCGCAGACGTAGAGTAATTCGTAAGAACAAGAATCGTAAGGCTCGCAGAAATCGTAAGCTCCGCCGTCGCAATCGTCAAATCAGACGTAATCGTAAACATCCAACGTCGCAATCGTAAGGCCCGCAGAAATCGTCGTCGTGGCATTCGTGTCATTCGCCGACGTAGGTAGGAAGACTCAGTCGGTAAATCTGAGAACCTTATATGGAATAATACGGATAATTAGGAAAGAATCAATATATACATTTTGCGTTATTTATCTAAAATTTAAAGTTCATTAAACTTGAAGTATAGTCGATAGTGAAGCCTACAGTCTCGTAACCAATATAATCTGCAGGTCTATCTACAGTCTAGTATATAGTCTGTCTACAGACAGTCATAGTCTTGTCTATAGGTAGTCTATAGTTTATTATAAGTCTGTCTATAGTCTTCGTCTATAGTCAGTCTATAGTCTAGTCTATGTCTAGTCTATAGTCTAGGCTATTAGTCTAGTCTATAGTCTAGTCTCTAGTCTAGTCTATAGGTATAGTCTATATCTGTCTAAGTCTAAGTCTATAGTCTTAGTCTATAGTCTATAGTCTAGTCTATAGTCTAGTCTATAGTATAGTCTATAGTCTAGTCTATAGTCTAGTCTATAGTCTAGTCTATAGTCTAGTCTATAGTCTAGTCTATAGTCTAGTCTATAGTCTAGTCTATAGTCTAGTCTATAGTCTAGTCTATAGTCTAGTCTATAGTCTAGTCTATAGTCTAGTCTATAGTCTAGTCTATAGTCTAGTCTATAGTCTAGTCTATAGTCTAGTCTATAGTCTAGTCTATAGTCTAGTCTATAGTCTAGTCTATAGTCTAGTCTATAGTCTAGTCTATAGTCTAGTCGATAGTCTAGTCTATAGTCTAGTCTATAGTCTAGTCTATAGTCTAGTCTATAGTCTAGTCTATACTCTAGTCTATAGTATAGTCTATAGTATAGTCTATAGTCTAGTCTATAGTCTAGTCTATAGTCTAGTCTATAGTCTAGTCTATAGTCTAGTCTATAGTCTAGTCTATAGTCTAGTCTATAGTCTAGTCATAGTCTAGTCTATAGTCTAGTCTATAGTCTAGTCTATAGTCTAGTCTATAGTCTAGTCTATAGTCCAGTCTATAGTCTAGTCTATAGTCTAGTCTATAGTCTAGTCTATAGTCTAGTCTATAGTCTAGTCTATAGTCTAGTCTATAGTTTAGTCTATTGTCTTGTCTATGGAACAGTCTATAGTCTAGTCTATAGTCTAGTCTATAGTCTAGTCTAGTCTATACTCTAGTCTATAGTCTAGTCTATAGTCTAGTCTATAGTCTAGTCTATAGTCTAGTCTATAGTCTAGTCTATAGTCTAGTCTATAGTCTAGTCTATAGTCTAGTCTATAGTCTAGTCTATAGTCTAGTCTATAGTCTAGTCTATAGTCTAGTCTATAGTCTAGTCTATAGTCTAGTCTATAGTCTAGTCTATAGTCTAGTCTATAGTCTAGTCTATAGTCTAGTCTATAGTCTAGTCTATAGTCTAGTCTATAGTCTAGTCTATAGTCTAGTCTATAGTCTAGTCTATAGTCTAGTCTATAGTCTAGTCTAGATAGTCTAGTCTATAGTCTGGTCTATAGTCTAGTCTATAGTCTAGTCTACAGTCTAGTCTATAGTCTAGTCTATAGTCTAGTCTATAGTCTAGTCTATAGTCTAGTCTATAGTCTAGTCTATAGTCTAGTCTATAGTCTAGTCTAGTCTATAGTCTAGTCTATAGTCTAGTCTATAGTTAGTCTAGTCTATAGTCTAGTCTATAGTCTAGTCTATAGTCTAGTCTATAGTCTAGTCTATAGTCTAGTCTATAGTCTAGTCTATAGTCTAGTCTATAGTCTAGTCTATAGGCTAGTCTATAGTCTAGTCTATAGTCTAGTCTATAGTCTAGTCTATAATCTAGTCTATAGTCTGTCTACAGTCTGGTCTATAGTCTAGTCTATAGTGTAGTCTATAGTATAGTCTCTAGTATAGTCTATAGTCTATAGTCTAGTCTATAGTCTAGTCCATAGTCTATAGTCTAGTCTATAGTCTAGTCTATAGTCTAGTCTATAGTCTAGTCTATAGTCTAGTCTATAGTCTAGTCTATAGTCTAGTCTAGTCTATAGTCTAGTCAATGGTCTAGTCAATAGTCTGGTATATATTCTAGTATAGAGTCTAATCTATAGTCTTATTTGTAGTCTAGTCTATTGTCAAGTCTTGCCTATTGTCTATAGTCTATTCTACAGTTTTCTTTTTAGCCTTGTCTATAGTTTAGTCTGCAGTCTATACCACTAGGGGTAAATAGCTTGGAACTTTTTTAAAACATTTTTTTGTCAAAATAATAAAGACACTGATTTGTACAGTTTGAGTTATACTTGTGTTATACTACTTTTAACGCTCAAAAATTTTCAAAATCTAAGAATGTACTTTTCTTACCGAGTTGTTCATAAAAAGTTACCTTCTGAGTTTTCTATGATATAGAACTTAGAGTGAATGAAAATCTTGATTTGTTAATTTTCTATACTATTATACTCAGAAACGTATAATTAACATGAAGGGTTCAAAGTAAATGAGAATCTTTAAAAACGAACTTTTTGGTACTTATTCCATCTTCAAGTAGTGGTTTTTGAGTTTTGTATAATATTGAACCCAGAAACATAAAATTAAGTGGTTTGTGGGTGATAAGACGACGTAAGAAGTAATACATATCTTGTACTTTTTGATAGTATTGATGACATTCTTCTGATGATACTTTTTAATTTTCGTTTAATGAAGAACACGGAAACATGAGGACTGCTAAGTTATAAAGAATATGAAGAAGAAGGTACTTTTTAGAATGTTCTATAAAACTAAACCTGAATTAATGGTTCTATGTGAATGAACATCCACAACAGGGATGGGGTTGTAATTCTTTTGATCTTTGTTTCGTAAGGCACGAAAAAGTACTTTTTTTGTACTAATTATTCAATTAAAAAAAAAACTTAAAATGATTTATTTTCATTTATAATTCACATTTATTTCATCATGAAGCTGGTGATCAAAATTAACCAATTGTCTTCCGGCCACGTCTGCGAACGACACGAATACCACGACGACGATTTCTGCGGGCCTTACGATTGCGACGTTGGATTTTACGATTACGTCTGATTTGACGATTGCGACGGCGGATCTTACGGTTTCTGCGAGCCTTACGATTCTTGTTCTTACGAATTACTCTACGTCTGCGCATACGACGATTGCGACGACTTTTAACACAACGAGCACGGGCATCACTGAGTTCAGAGTCAATGTCGTCATCCTGTTCTTCATCATGTTCGTTAACATCCAAAGCTCTACCACCACCTTCAGTAGTCTCATCATCTCCACCTTCAGTAGTTTCATCATCACCTCCTGCTGTCGTTTCCTTGTCATCTCCAGCAGTAGTTTCTTCATCGGGTTCAGGGGTAGGTTCAGGTGGTGAGGTGGTGGGTGGGGTTTCGGTAGGTGGTGATGTTGTGGGTGGAGTTTCGGTGGGAGGAGTTATACTAGTATCGGTAGTAGGTGAAGTATTAGTAGTTTGAGTTGTTCCAGTAGTAGGTCCTCCGGTACCGGTAGTTGTGGGTGTTGTTGGTATGGGTGTTAAGGTAGGTGTAATGGGATCAGTTCCGGTAGGTATTAATGTAGAGGTGGTGGTGGGATCAACCGGTGGTGCTGGGGGAGGACATAACGCTGTTTTGCCTGCGGCACATAATTTCTCTTTTAAACCGAGAAAGTGAGCATTAACTGAAAAGCTGGAGCTCAGCAGGAATAAGCAAAGTATGAATAAAGAAAATTTCATTCTCTATTATTCTTCAGTTTAAGTTCACTGCTGGAATGATGAATTGATTATGATAATAAAAAGTGTAATCAAAGACATTATATAGTCCATTAAACTTCAAAATTTTAAGAGTAAAAACAATAACTTTCTTTAAAGAATAGTTTTTAACAAAAAAAAAAAAAATATTATTTGAACAACTGCATATCATACAGCTTGTGCAAACACGTTGTATTACATAGCTAATCAAAAGCGTTAAAAATATACTTCAGAGAAAAGTTTTTTGGAAAATATAAACTTTACAAAACTTGACTATATAATGTCTTCGATTACAACAAATTAGCATCATAAACTATTCTACATTCCAGCAGTGAACTTGAATAGAGGAAAACAAGTCGAGAATGAAATTCTCTTTAATCGTACTTTGCTTAGTCCTATTGGGATCCAACTATTCGGTTAATGCTCACTTTCTCGGTTTAAAAGAGAAATTTTGTGCCTTAGGCAAAACAGGGTTTTGTCCTCCCCCAGCACCACCAGTTGATCCTACTACAACATCTACTTTAATACCTACCGGAACTGATCCAACTACACCTACCTTAACTCCTATACCAACAACACCCACAACTACCGGAACCGGTGGACCTACTACTGGAACAACTCAAACTACTAATACTTCACCAACTACCGATACTAGTATAACTCCTCCCACCGAAACTCCACCCACAACATCACCTCCCACCGAAACACCACCTACCACCTCACCTCCTGAACCTACTCCTGAGCCCGATGAAGAAACTACTGCTGGAGATGACAAGGAAACGACAGCAGGAGGTGATGATGAAACTACTGCAGGTGGAGATGATGAGACTACTGAAGGTGGTGGTGGCAGAGCTTTGGATGTTAACGAACATGATGAAGAACAGGATGATGATATTGATTCTGAACTCAGTGGTGCCCGTGCTCGTCGTGTAAGAAGCCGCCGCAATCGCCGTAATCGTCGTATACGTAGACGTAAAATAAATCGTAAGAATAAGAATCGTAAAGCTCGCAGAAACCGTAAGATACGCCGTCGCAATCGTCAGATTAAACGTAATCGTAAAATCCAACGTCGCAATCGTAAGGCCCGCAGAAATCGTCGTCGTGGAATTCGTGTCATTCGCAGACGCGGCAAGAAGACAATCGGTTAAAGTGGATAAATATATAACTATGCAAATTTAATATAACTCGATATTAAGATTGAATAAATTAAAAATAATATAATGGCAAAATTTTATAGTTTGTTTTAATTTGGGGCTGAGATTTCTTGGTGAATATATAGTTGGTCATCGAAGAAGTTTCTTTTTTCCAAACAATTAAAGATCGTTTTTTTCGCGACATAATTTTGCACTGAAGAAAGGAAGAAATCCGTTAAGCGCAAAGAGCCTATAATGAACATATTGACATCCTTCAGGCAATTTTTCGCAGGATTTGTTCAGAATTGTAAAATCCAGAACTCCGGGAAATTGTTACTAACGAGCGAAGCGAACTAACTAGCTTAACTAAATTACTAACTAACTAACTAACTACTAACTAACAACTAATAAAACTAACGAACTAACTAACACTACTAACGAACTAACTACGAACTAACTAACTAACTAACGAACTAACTAACGACTAACTACTAACTACTAACTAAACTAACGAACTAACTAACTAACTAACTAACTAACTACTAACTAACTAACTAACTAACTAACTAACTAACTAACTAACTAACTAACTAACTGAACTAACTAACGAACTAACTACAACTAACTAACTTAACTAACTAACTAACTAACTACTAACTAACTAACCTAACTAACTACTAACTAACTAAAACTAACTAACTAACTAACTAACTAACTAACTAACTAACTAACTACTAACTAACTAACTAACTAACTACTAACTAACTAACTAACTAACTAACTAACTAACTAACTAACTAACTAACTAACTAACTAACTACTAACTAACTAACTAACTAACTAACTAACGAACTAACTAACTAACTAACTAACTAACTAACTAACTAATACTAACTAACTAACTAACTAACTACTAACTAACTAACTAACTTAACTAAACTAACTACCTAACTAACTAACTAACTAAACTAACTACTAACTAACTAACGAACTAACTAACTAACTAACTAACTACGACTAACTAACTAACTAACTAACTAACTACTAACTAACTAACTAACTACTAACTAACTAACTAACTAACTACTAACTAACTAACTAACTAACTACTACTAACTAACTAACTAACTAACTAACTAACAACTAACTAACTAACTAACTAACTAACTAACTAACTAACTAACTAACTAACTAACTAACTAACTAACTAACTAACTAACTAACTAACTAACTAACTAACTAACTAACTAACTAACTAACTAACTAACTAACAACTAACTAACTAACTAACTAACTAACTAACTAACTAACTAACTACTAACTACTAACTAACTAAAACAACTAACTAACTAAACTAACTAACTAACTAACTAACTACTAACTAACTACGACTAACTACTAACGAACTAACTAACTAACTAACTAACTAACTAACTACTAACTAACTAACTAACTAACTAACTACTAACTACTAACTACTAACTAACTAACTAACTAACTAACTAACTAACTAACTAACTAACTAACTAACTAACTAACTAACTAACTAACTAACTAACTAACTAACTAACTAACTAACTAACTAACTACTAACTAACTAACTAACTAACTAACTAACTACTAACTAACTAACTAACTAACTAACTAACTAACTACTAACTACTAACTACTAACTAACTAACTAACTAACTAACTAACAACTACTAACTAACTAACTAACTAACTAACTAACTAACTAACTTAACTAACTAACTACTAACTAACTAACTACTACTACTAACTAACTAACTAACTACTAACTAACTAACTAACTAACTAACTAACTAACTCTACTAACTAACTAACTAACTAACTAACTAACTAACTAACTAACTAACTAACTAACTAACTAACTAACTAACTAACTAACACTAACTAACTAACTAACTAACTAACTACTAACTAACTAACTAACTAACTAACTACTAACTACTAACTAACTACAAACTAACAAACACCAACTAACTAACTAACTAACTAACTAACTAACAAACTAACAAACCAACTAACTACTAAGTAACTAACTAACTAAAAACTGAAAAACTTATCTGAAGTCGACAGAATTGACTTTCCGATGATATAACTGCTTTTATCAGCAAAGGTATCTTCGGTATTATTTCAAACTTCATGACACGATATCCACAGAAGTATATATTGGGTTTAGCTTTCGATTTTTTTTTTTTTTTTAAGTTTTGTTGGTCTTCGAAATCCTTTTTATAAAAACCATTGGCCCTTAATGAAGATCATATTAGTAAAATCCCAATAATGTTCTTATCATTGGGTGCATAAAAAATTTTTGTTTTTTTATATTTCGCTTTCATTATTTTAACGATTTGTACAATATGTATTCAAAACATTGGACATTATTTTGGCACGATACTGAGCATTATCAAATACCCTGAAGTGGTGCGTATCCCCGAGAGTGTATTCTGCATCGCTCGAATTAAACAGTAGTCAGACGGGTTGAGGTCTGGGCTATAAGGCGTATAAGTCAAAACCTCCCTACCATATCATTCTAAAGAGATATGACCATTTTGGGCAATAGAGAGTTTCACTTTTTTGAAATGGATTTTTTGTTAATCTCAAGTAATGATTCGGTGCAAAACTTATTCTCCTATATAGCGTTCAAGCAGTATTTCGTATACATGCAAAATCCGTTTCCGTTTCAAAAACACCACTTCTGAAGCCCACAGATTATAGTTTGCATACTGAAACCGATGTAACACATTCACCATCGGCATCAGCGAGTGATAAGCTTAATTCAAAAAAAGTATTTCAAAATTCTTTCTCTATAAAACAAATATATTGAGAAATTAAACAAATAACAAATAATAGCTTTTGCCCAATAATTTACAGGTGTTATATTATTTAAACAATTGTTTTACAACAATTCTTAATTGTTTAATCTTCGAGCCACAAATAAGATTATAAAAGCTTTTGAGCATAACAGAAATGGGGTTGTTTATAAACGTACTTCTAAAATAGATTAAACCAACCTTTAAATATAATGAAGTTGTCATTCTACTTAATCTGTTTGTCCATATTGGGCTTACAGAATGAGGTCAACAGTTTTTTGTTTCATAAATCACATCACATTACAAGTGGTAAAAGTTTTAAAGCGAAAATGTGTTTCCTAGGTAAAAGGAAATATTGTACACCAGCGGAGACTACCACAGAAATACCTCCCACAATTTTAACACCAACATTACCACCAATTCCAACGACACCCACAGAAACGGAACCGCCACCGCCACCGCCACCACCACCACCACCTCCAGTAATAACAACAACTACGGTTAAACCCTTACCGCCGATTTTAACAACACCAAAGCCAACGCCTAAACCACAGATAACAACTACTCCTAAACCAAAACCAGATATACCTGATTTGCCTATTTTACCAACAATACCACCTATTCCTACACTTACAACTTCTCCTCTAACACCAACTATTCCCACAACAACAGATTTCCCTTGGCCAGATATTCCAACAAGTGAGTGGCCCGATATTCCTGGGACTTGGGATCCAAATTTCCCAACATTTCCAACAATGGAAACCCCCGAACTTCCCACTTTTACTACTGATACTGATTTAACAACTACAGATACAGAATTACCCATTACAACATTTGATGAAAATGCTGACGGTGGAAGAACTTATGGTCTTTACAATATCACAAATGGCCGAGCGCTGCTATACTCTCATAATCATAAACCAAGTAAACAATAATAATAATAAAATAATAAGAAGAAGAAGAACAACAACCTTAATAAGGCCTCACATCTTTTTTGCACTTGATCTATTTAGAATATAAGTATTTACTTTTACATACTAGATCACAGACATACTAGATTAGACTAGACTTTATTTATTTATTAAACCATAGACTAGACTATAGACTAGACTAGACTATAGACTAGACTAGACTATAGACTAGATAGACTATAGACTAGATAGACTAGACTATAGACTAGACTATAGAACTAGACTATAGACTAGACTATAGACTAGACTATAGACTAGACTATAGACTAGACTATAGACTAGACTATAGACTAGACTATAGAACTAGACTATAGACTAGACTATAGACATAGACTAGACTATAGACTAGACTATAGACTAGACTATAGACTAGACTATAGACTAGACTATAGACTAGACTATAGACTAGACTATAGACTAGACTATAGACTAGACTATAGACTAGACTATAGACTAGACTATAGACTAGACTATAGACTAGACTATAGACTAGACTATAGACTAGACTATAGACTAGACTATAGACTAGACTATAGACTAGACTATAGACTAGACTATAGACTAGACTATAGACTAGACTATAGACTAGACTATAGACTAGACTATAGACTAGACTATAGACTAGACTATAGACTAGAATATAGACTAGACTATAGATTAGACTATAGACTAGATTATAGACTAGACTATAGACTAGACTATAGACTGGACTATAGACTAACTAGACTAGACTATAGACTAGACTATAGACTAGACTATAGACTAGACTATAGACTAGACTATAGACTAGACTATAGACTAGACTATAGACTAGACTATAGACTAGACATAGACTAGACTATAGACTAGACTATAGACTAGACTATAGACTAGACTATAGACTAGACTATAGACTAGACTATAGACTAGACTATAGACTAGACTATAGACTAGACTATAGACTAGACTAGACTAGACTATAGACTAGACTATAGACTAGACTATAGACTACTAGACTAGACTATAGACTAGACTATAGACTAGACTATCGACTAGACTATAGACTAGACTATAGACTAGACTATAGACTAGACTATAGACTAGACTATAGACTAGACAATAGACTGGACTATAGACTACACTATAGACTAGACTATAGACTAGACTATAGACTAGACAATAGACTGGACTATAGACTAGACTATAGACTAGACTATAGACTAGACTATAGGCAAGACTATAGACTAGACTATAGAATAGACTATAGACTAGACTATAGACTAGACTATAGACTAGACTATAGACTAGACTATTTTACTATTCCAGGATATTTTATCATGGTTACAACAAACTAATCTTTGGTATTTTAGCCACATATGATTATTTCAAATCCTGTTTATACACTGAAAAAAATCCATGCTTAATATATACGAAAAATGTCGTACATTGTACGAATCTTTCGTTGTTTCACACCACGAAATTATTTCGTAATATATACGAAATTGTACGAAATATTTTGGTATAATGCAAAATAATATTATAAAAATTAATTTAAATAAATTGAAAAAAGTAAATTTTGAATAAATATGGTAAAATTTACGAAATATTAATTTATGCAAACATTTTTTTTTTTTTTCATTATCATTTCAATTAATTTCATTATGTTTAATTTCGCTAAAATTTAAGTAAAAAGTATTATGAAAGGTTTTCGTACTTTCGTAAAAATAGAAAAGGGTCTTATTAAATAATATTTCGTATTATACACGAAATTTTTGTAAATATTACGAAAAAAGAAGTTACGAAATTTTTTTTCGTAAAGTTGAGCATGGATTATTTTCAGTGTACCAGCATTGTCTGAGAAAACATGATAATGTCTCCTCATACTTGATTGTTTATCCCCAATCCTAGACGCAAGTGTGACTATAAAGTTCTATTACAGAAATCTTTAACCTGTCTTTTGGAACATTAGGATTAATTATTATAAGATTCCTAATCATGCAGCAACGTTCTCAGTCGAATATTTTTAGTATTATACGTAGAACTCTTTTACTGGTTTTTCCAATAAATTATCCCCAAAACCTCAGAACTTTTGGTATTCTCCTTGCAATTAGAAAATAAAGTTAAAACACTTTTCAATATTATTTCATATATTTATTCCATTTACTTATTTAAAATATAATTTATCTATATAACCGTTAAATAATCCTTTTAACCAACGGTCTTCCTGCCACGTCTGCGTACAACACGGATACCACGACGACGATTTCTGCGGGCTTTACGATTGCGACGTTGGATTTTACGATTGCGTCTGATCTGACGATTGCGACGACGGATCTTACGGTTTCTGCGTGCTTTGCGATTCTTGTTCTTGCGGCTTACTTTACGTCTGCGTATACGACGGTTACGACGATTTCTGCGACGTCTAACACGGCGAGCACGAGCATCTGTGACATCGGACTCAATATCATCATCTAAAGCATTTTCTTCATCATCATCATTTTCAGAGACTTCAAAAGCTCTAGCTTCGGCTGGTGGTGGTGATGGAGAAGGAGTAGGAGCATCAGGATCAGGCGATGAGGGAGATGGTGTAGATTTGGCAGGTGGTTTACTTGCTTCCGTTGTCGGTGGAGTAGTTAATGTCGGTGGAGTGTTAGGTATCTCAGTATCTGTTGGCGTCAATGTCGGTGTAGTTGTTAATGGTGGTGTAGGTGGTAATGTTGGTGTTATTGGCAATGTTGGAGTAATATCGGTAGGTATTACCGTCTCAGTTATAGTTGGCTCAACTGGTGGTGGTGCTGGTGGACAGAATTCAGTTTTACCCATGGCACATAATTTTAACTTGAAAGTACGACCATTAGCAGTGTTATTGCCGGAGACCTTGAATCCATTAACACCAAAGCTTGAACCCAAAAGGGCCAAGGAAATTAAAAATAATGAAAATTTCATTATCTGCTTATTGTTCGTCGTTGTAAGAAGAACAATTGAAAGTGATATCAATTCCGTAATGTTCAAAAGTATTTATAGTAAAAATTCTACTTGGCTTCAGATTATTGTAAACTGTTTAGAAAACATCTGTACAAATAGTGGTGGTTGTAACGAATTTGGTTAAAAGTCTGTTTTGTTGGCTGTAAGAAGAACTTATTGATTTAGAAATGACCCACTTTTTTGACATAAGTTGACATTTCTTTGCTCAAGTTGTATTTGTTTTTAAATTAATAATATTAATATGTAGTATCAGAATCATATTATGATCAGATATTTGAGAAAAATTTAACAATTTAAGGTAAAAAACAAAATTTGTCGAAACACTCTCCTATCGAAATTTTAAGATTTTAGTTAAAAACTGAACTGAATGAGAAACCCGGCTTTCAAAAATATATATACTAGTGCTTATAAACTGAAATATCCTGCAAGAACCCTAATCTCATTACTTCTAGTTGTCAAAGAGCAAACTCTATATAGTCTCTTAGGGACGTAGGGAGAACGCTTATTCTAATTTTGATTCTGTTTGTAGTCTAGAAACATATACAGTCATGGACACAGTTGTTCCGAAAATCTACAACATAATCTCTTACAAGCCTTGGAACCTACTTATTCATGATTTTAGATGGCGTAGGAAATTCTCTAATCTTAGTTCATTTAGTTATTTATGAACTTATGAACTGATGTAGCCTGAAAGAACCCTGATCCCTCAACTTCTAGTTGTCATGCAGCAAACTCTATATAGTTTCTTAGCGACGTAGGGAGAACACTTCTTCTAATCTTGAAACTCTTTATAGTCTAGGAATATCTTCATAGCATGATGATCACTCTTAGAAGCCTTGAAATCTATTTATTTATGGTTTGAAATGGTGTAGGAAGATTCGCTTATCGTAGTTTATATAGTTATACACGAATAAACTGATTCGTAGAGATATAGAATCCTTGACCCATGATATCTTTGTAGTCTACGAATATATTAAATCGAGGTCTCTTAATAATGTGAGATTCACCAGAATCCAAGATCTTTTAATACTAGTTTTAAATAGAGAATGAAAAGAAATCTCAATAATGCAATCCTTCACTCCATACAGGTAGAAGGTTCCTATGTTAATCTTAGATATGTAACATACCTAATACATGATCTCTTAGTAGTGCTAACACGACTTCTAACACAACGAGCACGGGCATCTGTGATATCAGTCTCCATATGCCATTTTCAGAGACTTCAAAAGCTCTAGCTTCAGCTGGTGGTGGTTCTTGATGAATACCTTAGAACTGTAGAAAGATCCCCAGTTCAAGCTCTATATTAGTTTATGGTCCTTTATAGGAAATTTCTTATTCTGTACTTGCCAGTTATTCTGGAACATACTGAATTGAAGCGCAGAAAGATCTCAAATCGCAGAAACAGATTCATGCAGAATACATATTAATCATGGTTTTTCTTATAGTATAAGGTATAAACGGTGGTCACTCGATTTGAGTGACTCACTTGGATTCAAGTGGTTT
The DNA here is from genome assembly GCF_015586225.1 of Lucilia sericata. Taxonomy (NCBI): domain Eukaryota; kingdom Metazoa; phylum Arthropoda; class Insecta; order Diptera; family Calliphoridae; genus Lucilia; species Lucilia sericata. The sequence continues at coordinate 23,197 of NW_023996934.1, forward strand.
CGGTATTGATTTGACGATTGTGTTGCTTGTTTCTAGTGTTGCTGAGGTGCCTGTGGTTAAGGTGGTGTGTGGTCCGGTATTTGTGGTGGTGGATATGGGGGGAGTTGGTGGCAAATTTGGAGTTGGTGTTATAATATCAGTAGGTATAATTGAGGTTGTAGTAGGATCAACTAGTGGTGGTGGACAGAATTCAGTCAGTTCAGACTGTTTATTTTGCTTATAACTAACTAACGAACAAAGTAACTAACTAACTAACTAACTAACTAACTAACTAACTAACTAACTAACTAACTAACTAACTAACTAACTAACTAACTAACTAACTAACTACTAACTAACTAACTAACTAACTAACTAACTAACTAACTAACTAACTAACTAACTAACTAACTAACTAACTAACTAACTAACTAACTACTACTAACTAACTAACTAACTAACTAACTAACTAACTAACTAACTAACTAACTACTAACTAACTAACTAACTAACTACTAACTAACTAACTAACTAACTAACTAACTAACTAACTACTAACTAACTAACTAACTAACTACTAACTAACTAACTAACTAACTAACTAACTAACTAACTACTAACTAACTAACTAACTAACTAACTAACTAACTAACTAACTAACTAACTACTAACTAACTAACTAACTAACTAACTCTAACTAACTAACTACTAACTAACTAACTAACTACTAACTAACTAACTAACTAACTAACTAACTAACTAACTAACTAACTAACTAACTAACTAACTAACTAACTAACTAACGAACTAACTAACTAACTAACTAACTAACTAACTAACTAACTAACTAACTAACTAACTAACTACTAACTAACTAACTAACTACTACTAACTAACTAACTAACTAACTAACTAACTAACTAACTAACTAACTAACTAACTAAATAGCTCTTAGTATTCAAGGAACAGACTCGATCATGGTCTATTTATATAAAGCTTAAGAATAAACCAATTCTCGATGGAATAGAAATATTTCAAACGTAGGATGGAAAAATGCCTACTTTCAGGTTCCACAATAGTCTAGGAATAAGCTTAATCGAGTTCTTAAATAACAGTTTAAAAACAAACTCAATCGTAGAAATCAAAGAAAGAACCACAATCGATGATGTTATAGTAGCATGTTACTGAAGAAGTCATGTTACTGAAGAAGTCAAGAAAGATACTCGATATACTCAATTGTGCCCTATAGTAGTAGAGGAATAAACCCGATTCTCAGGGCTTTAGAAACAGTTAGAAGATCCCTTACTAGTCTAGGAACAAACCCAATCCTCCATATTATAGAAACTAGAATAATGCTAATGAAGATGTTAAGAAATATCAAACATCTTAAGGTTTTGGCTTATTGCGGGAATAGAGGGGTTTCAGTAATATAGAAAACTCACTAATTTAGTGGTCTAGACACAAACTGAATCGTAGAATTAAAGGAATCATAAGCCCAGATTCCTGGATAGTTTCGAAACATACTGCAAAGTAGTATTTTAGTAAAGTAGCAAAATTTTATAATTTCAGTTCTTCTAGGATTATTTGAAATAATTTTTTTAATCTCACTCGACTAAAATGCTTTAGAAAGTATAATAGGCTCAGAACTGATGCTATGTAATTAAAAACAACTCAATAAAATGATATTTTTCATTATAAATCATATATATTTATGCAATCGAGCAACATCTGTTTAACCGCTAGTTTTCCTGCCACGTCTGCGTACAACACGAATACCACGACGACGATTTCTGCGAGCCTTGCGATTACGACGTTGGATTTTACGATTACGTCTGATTTGACGATTGCGACGACGGATCTTACGATTTCTGCGTGACTTGCGTTTCTTATTCTTACGGCTTACTTTACGTCTGCGTATGCGACGATTGCGACGGTTACGACGACTTCTAACACGGCGAGCACGGGCATCTGTGACATCAGATTCAACATCTAAAGCATTTTCCTCAACATCATCATCTTCCTCAATATCTAAAGCTCTACCTTCGGCTGGTGGAGGAGCATCAGGATCAGGAGATGAAGTAGGTGATGTTAGTGTATCGGTTGGTAGTTCACTTGTTTCAGTTGTAGGTGAGGTGCCGGTGGTTAAGGTAGTGGGTGGTCCGGTATTTGTGGTGGTCGGTATGGGTGGAGTTGGTGGCAAAGTTGGTGTTGGAGTTATAATATCGGTGGGTATTATCGAAGTCGTAGTGGGATCAACTGGTGGTGCCGGTGGACAGAATTCTGTCTTACCCATGGCACACAATTTTGACTTGAAACCGCCACCGCCACCTGTACTACTACCGCCCATGCCTAAGAAGGCATCAACACCAAAACTTGAACCCAAAAGGGCCAAGGATATTAGATATAATGAAAATTTCATTTTCAGTTTCTTCAACTCAATTGTAAAGAACAACTGAAAGTGATACGGTTTCCATAAAGTTCAAATGTTTTTATAGTAAAATTTTACATCTTAATTTACAATAATTTTTAGAAAAACAACTGTGCAAATAAGACAAACAAGTTTTAGTGGTAGTTAATAGGGTTCTTTTGAAGAAGAACTTATTGACTTAGGTTTGACCTATATATTTTAACATCTGTTTATAATCTTGTAGAAATATGTCCAGAAAGTTTGTTTGTTAAAGAAACTTGTTTTAAAATTTATCGACTAGAACAAGAACTTCTCTACTGACAGAGAATTTTCAATTGAGAACTTTTACTAAAGAAGTATAATACAGTGTCCCCACCTAGTAGTCTAGAAAGAGACTCTAACGTAGCAGAGAAAGTAACGTTCATAGAACTTAGTACTATATTTTTAGGTTCAATAATATATAAAATTTAAAAAGTACCTTTTGGAGAACAAAAATAGAAATTTGAAATTTTTAGAAGTTGTCACGGATTTTTGCTTATATCTTCACTATTTACAACCGATTTTACCGATTTTAAATAGGAAACTTCGCGAAAGCATGTCTGACAGAATTGTTGAAAATTTGGGTCCCAAATATGTCTGAGGTCTTTAGAAAATTCATTTCAACAAACATACAGACGGACAGAGAAACAGGACCATACTTTATAGGGTCGACAAATTATAATTTAGAAATTACAACCACAATAACTTCTCACGAAGGTAAAGGACATAAAAACGAAGTATTGGGATCGCTTTTAGTCGCAAATTCTAAACTTAAACTAGAAACCACCAAATTTCATTTAAATCGGACTAGCTGTTTCAAAGTTACAGATTTACTTTCAACATTTACTCATAACCCAATGTGCGACGAGTACGATCTTCACTGAGTTCAGTGCCATAATTTTTAGAAACTTCCAAAACTCGGTAATGTAACTTCATATCCATCTTCAGTTTCCTTGACATCTCCAGCAGAAGTTTTTTCATAAAGTTCAGTGGTGGGTTCTGGAACAGTCGCATCAATTAGTCCCACTACTTTCAAAAGAACAAACTCAATCGATAGGATTTTTTTTAATCCGAAATCTCTTAGAGGTCTAGGAACATATGTATTCGTGGTCTTCAGTAGTGTGAAAAGAATCATAATTGTAAAGACCTATAATATAAGGTCGAAGCATAGAAACATCTCTAATTCAAGGTCTTTTAGTGGTCTAGAATCTAGAAGCATACTTAAGCATTATCCTAGTTAAGCTTCCAGTTCTTCTTAAATACGCTCTATACTATTTTTGTAGTATAGAAAGATCGCTTAAACCTAGATCTTAGATTAGAGTAAGCATATTCTTAATTCGGGAGTCTACTATAAGGCGTGTAATATATTTAATGAAAAATCTCTTTACTCCATCCATTCCCACTTCAAAATCAACAAAAACAACAAAATAATTTAATTTTTAAACAATATTTATTTCAATTCCATCGTAGTCAAAGTTTGATAATATTTCCTTTAACCTCTACTTTTCCTGCCACGTCTGCGAACAACACGGATTCCACGACGACGATTTCTGCGGGCCTTACGATTGCGTCGTTGGATTTTACGATTACGTCTAATCTGACGATTGCGACGGCGGATCTTACGGTTTCTGCGAGCTTTACGATTCTTATTCTTACGATTTATTTTACGTCTACGTATACGACGATTGCGACGATTGCGACGGCTTCTTACACGACGAGCACGGGCATCACTGAGTTTAGAATCAATATCATCATCCTGTTCTTCATCATGTTCGTTAACATCCAAAGCTCTGCCACCACCACCTGCAGTAGTCTCATCATCTCCACCTTCAGTAGTTTCATCATCACCTCCTGCTGTCGTTTCCTTGTCATCTCCAGCAGTAGTTTCTTCATCGGGCTCAGGGGTAGGTTCAGGAGGTGAGGTGGTAGGTGGTGTTTCGGTGGGTGGTGATGTTGTGGGTGGAGTTTCGGTGGGAGGAGTTATACTAGTATCGGTAGTTGGTGAAGTATTAGTAGTTTGAGTTGTTCCAGTAGTAGGTCCTCCGGTTCCGGTAGTTGTGGGTGTTGTTGGTATAGGAGTTAAGGTAGGTGTAGTTGGATCAGTTCCGGTAGGTATTAAAGTAGATGTTGTAGTAGGATCAACTGGTGGTGCTGGGGGAGGACAAAACCCTGTTTTGCCTAAGGCACAAAATTTCTCTTTTAAACCGAGAAAGTGAGCATTAACCGAATAGTTGGAGCCTAATAGGACTAAGCAAAGTACGAGTAAAGAGAATTTCATTCTCAATTGTTTGTCTATTCAAATTCACTACAAGAATGAAGAATATATTATGATGCTATAACTTTGTAATAAAAGGCTTTATATAGTAAAATTTTCTTTAATTTAATTATTTGCATAAAATATAATAATGCAATTGTTCAAATATAAGAAAAAGTCCATTATTTTGAAACTTTTATTTATTGGTAAAAGTGCAGCAATTAAACTTTTAAATATTTAGAGTAAAGACAAGAAGTTTATTTGATGAATATGAACTTTTTTATAAAAAAACTATTTATTATTTGAACAACTGCTCAAGCTTTTCTCACAGCTTGTACAAACAAAGTCTTAAGATTTCATTTCAGAGTTTATTTTTCTGGAAAATATCGACTTTACCAAACTTTACTATATAATGTCTTCCATTGCATCTATATGGCATCATAAACTATTCTACATTCCAGTAGTGAATTTGAATAGAGGAAAACAAGTCGAGAATGAAACTCTCTTTATTTGTACTTTGCTTAGTCCTATTGGGATCCAACTATTCGGTTAATGCTCACTTTCTCGGTTTAAAAGAGAAATTTTGTGCCTTAGGCAAAACAGGGTTTTGTCCTCCCCCAGCACCACCAGTTGATCCTACTACAACATCTACTTTAATACCTACCGGAACTGATCCAACCACACCTACCTTAACTCCTATACCAACAACACCCACAACTACCGGAACCGGAGGACCTACTACTGGAACAACTCAAACTACCAATACTTCACCAACTACCGATACTAGTATAACTCCTCCCACCGAAACTCCACCCACAACATCACCACCCACCGAAACACCACCTACCACCTCACCTCCTGAACCTACCCCTGAACCCGATGAAGAAACTACTGCTGGAGATGACAAGGAAACGACAGCAGGAGGTGATGATGAAACTACTGAAGGTGGAGATGATGAGACTACTGCAGGTGGTGGTGGCAGAGCTTTGGATGTTAACGAACATGATGAAGAACAGGATGATGATATTGATTCTGAACTCAGTGATGCCCGTGCTCGTCGTGTAAGAAGCCGTCGCAATCGCCGTAATCGTCGTTTACGTAGACGTAAAATAAATCGTAAGAACAAGAATCGTAAGGCACGCAGAAACCGTAAGATCCGCCGTCGCAATCGTCAGATTAGACGTAATCGTAAAATCCAACGTCGCAATCGTAAGGCCCGCAGAAATCGTCGTCGTGGAATTCGTGTCATTCGCAGACGCGGCAGGAAGACAATCGGTTAAAGCGGATAAATATATAACGATGCAAATTTAAGATCGAATAAATTAAAAATAATATAATGGCAAAATTTTATAATTTGTTTTAATTTGGGACTGAGATTTCTTTGTGAATATATAGTTGGTCATCGAAGACGTGTTCTTTTTTCCAAACAATTAAAGATCGTTTTTCCGACATAATTTTGCATTGGAGAAAGGAAGAAATCCATAATTTTCGAAAGGCTAGGTTGTACTAATGCATATTTTAGATTAAAGTTAAGCGCAATATGTCTATAATGACATCTTGAGATCCTGCCGGCAATTTTTTCGCAGGATTTGTAAATCCAGAATTCCGGGAAATTGTTTCTAACGAACGAGCGAACTAGCTAACTAACTAACTAACTAACTAACTAACTACTAACTAACTAACTAACTAACTACTAACTAACTAACTAACTAACTACTAACTAACTAACTACTAACTAACTAACTAACTACTAACTAACTACTAACTAACTAACTAACTAACTAACTAACTAACTACTAACTAACTAACTAACTAACTAACTAACTAACTAACTAACTACTACTAACTAACTACTAACTAACTAACTAACTAACTA
>NW_023996935.1:0-29534 GCF_015586225.1 Lucilia sericata
GACTATAGACTAATCTATAGTCCAGACTATAGACTAATCTATAGTCCAGACTATAGACTAATCTATAGTCCAGACTATAGACTAATCTATAGTCCAGATTATAGACTAATCTATAGTCCAGACTATAGACTAATCTATAGTCCAGACTAAAGACTAATCTATAGTCCAGACTATAGACTAATCTATAGTCCAGACTATACACTAATCTATAGTCCAGACTATACACTAATCTATAGTCCAGACTATAGACTACTTTATAGTCCAGACTATAGTCCAGACTATTGACTAATCTATAGTCCAGACTATTGACTATAGTCCAGACTATTGACTATAGTCCAGACTTGACTATAGTCCAGAGTATAGACTATAGTCCAGACTATAGACTATAGTCCAGACTATAGACTATAGTCCAGACTATAGACTATAGTCCAGACTATAGACTATAGTCCAGACTATAGACTATAGTCCAGACTATAGACTATAGTCCAGACTATAGACTATAGTCCAGACTATAGACTATAGTCCAGACTATAGACTAGTCCAGACTATAGACTATAGTCCAGACTATAGACTATAGTCCAGACTATAGACTATAGTCCAGACTATAGACTATAGTCCAGACTATAGACTATAGTCCAGACTATAGACTATAGTCCAGACTATAGACTATAGTCCAGACTATAGACTATAGTCCAGACTATAGACTATAGACTATAGTCCAGACTATAGACTATAGTCCAGACTATAGACTATAGTCCAGACTATAGACTATAGTCCAGACTATAGACTATAGTCCAGACTATAGACTATAGTCCAGACTATAGACTATAGACCAGACTATAGACTATAGTCCAAACTATAGACTATAGTCCAGACTATAGACTGTAGTGCAGACTATAGACTGTAGTCCAGACTATGACTATAGTCCAGATATAGACTATAGTCCAGACTATAGACTATAGTCAGACTATAGACTATAGTCCAGACTACAGTCTATAGTCTGCACTACAGTCTATAGTCTGACTATAGTCTATAGTTTGGACTATAGTCTATAGTCTGGTCTATAGTCTATAGTCTGGACTATAGTCTATAGTCTGGACTATAGTCTATAGTCTGGACTATAGTCTATAGTCTGGACTATAGTCTATAGTCTGGACTATAGTCTATAGTCTGGACTATAGTCTATAGTCTATAGTCTGGACTATAGTCTATAGTCTGGACTATAGTCTATAGTCTGGACTATAGTCTATAGTCTGGACTATAGTCTATAGTCTGGACTATAGTCTATAGTCTGGACTATAGTCTATAGTCTGGACTATAGTCTATAGTCTGGACTATAGTCTATAGTCTGGACTATAGTCTATAGTCTGGACTATAGTCTATAGTCTGGACTATAGTCTATAGTCTGGACTATAGTCTATAGTCTGGACTATAGTCTATAGTCTGGACTATAGTCTATAGTCTGGACTATAGTCTATAGTCTGGACTATAGTCTATAGTCTGGACTATAGTCTATAGTCTGGACTATAGTCTATACTCTGGACTATAGTCAATAGTCTGGACTATAGTCAATAGTCTGGACTATAGTCAATAGTCTGGACTATAGATTAGTCAATAGTCTGGACTATAGTCTGACTATAAAGTAGTCTATAGTCTGGACTATAGATTAGTGTATAGTCTGGACTATAGATTAGTGTATAGTCTGGACTATAGATTAGTCTATAGTCTGGACTATAGATTAGTCTTTAGTCTGGACTATAGATTAGTCTATAGTCTGGACTATAGATTAGTCTATAATCTGGACTATAGATTAGTCTATAGTCTGGACTATAGATTAGTCTATAGTCTGGACTATAGATTAGTCTATAGTCTGGACTATAGATTAGTCTATAGTCTGGACTATAGATTAGTCTATAGTCTGGACTATAGATTAGTCTACAGTCTGGACTTTAGATTAGTCTATAGTCTGGACTATAGAATAGTCTATAGTATGGACTATAGATTAGTCTATAGTCTGGACTATAGATTAGTCTACAGTCTGGACTATACATTAGTCTATAGTCTGGACTATAGATTAGTCTACAGTCTGGACTATACATTAGTCTATAGTCTGGACTATAGATTAGTCTATAGTCTGGACTATAGATTAGTCTATAGTCTGGACTATAGATTAGTCTATAGTCTGGACTATAGATTAGTCTATAGTCTGGACTATAGATTAGTCTATAGTCTGGACTATAGACTAATCTATAGTCTGGACTATAGATTAGTCTATAGTCTGGACTATAGATTAGTCTATAGTCTGGACTATAGATTAGTCTATAGTCTGGACTATAGATTAGTCTATAGTCTGGACTATAGATTAGTCTATAGTCTGGACTATAGATTAGTCTATAGTCTGGACTATAGATTAGTCTATAGTCTGGACTATAGATTAGTCTATAGTCTGGACTATAGATTAGTCTATAGTCTGGACTATAGATTAGTCTATAGTCTGGACTATAGATTAGTCTATAGTCTGGACTATAGATTAGTCTATAGTCTGGACGATAGATTAGTCTATAGTCTGGACTATAGATTAGTCTATAGTCTGGACTATAGATTAGTCTATAGTCTGGACTATAGATTAGTCTATAGTCTATATAGTAGATTAGTCTATAGTTTTGACTATATGTATATTAGTATTTGGACTCTTATTAAACGTTTATCTTATTAAAATGTATAATTCTGTAACAAATAAAAAATCATATAGAAAAATTATTGTTTTTATTATTATGTATAATGCTACATTCCAGAAAACATTTAGTGGAACGACTTTAATAAAAAAGGAAACTACTTGCTAGAATTTAAAAAAAAATATCGCACCTTAAAAATGCATACAAATATAACAGTAGAAAACAAGAAAAGGACGCACAGTTTACGTTTTTTAATTAAAACTATAAAACAATCAAATACAGAATAAACATACATTTAGTATAACACTAACTACAACCCATTATTCAAAATCATCATCTGAACTATCAGTGATAATTTGAATTTTCTTTTTACTTTTAGTTTTCTTTTTCTGAACACAATCCTCTTCGAGAAGACCCAATTTTTTGGCTCTTCTTCTCTCTTTAAGTATTTTTTCAGCTTTTTCCAAAGGACACATAGAAACTTCCGCGACATCGGCATTATCGTTTATAAAACTATCTTCTTCTTCGACCACAAAAGAATCTGGTAAATACTGGGAATAGGTATCATCGGGCAATACGGCCTGTGAAAATATACGTGAACGATCATTATAGACCCGAGGTGCGGGAATTTTAAAAGCTCCTCTTCTTTGTTGGGGACTCCTGGTTGGGCAGTGAGGGAGGGGGTGGTTTTATGTTATTTTACTATCTGTTTTTTTGAGGTCAATTAGTAAATGGTTATGGTTTACTTACTTTAGAGATTGCAAATACATGGCCTGCATGTGAGAGGTGGAAGCTTGATCTGGATCCTCGTCATCACTGGCCACTACCACAGAATCGTGTATATAACAACCTATGGTATGATCAGCTTCATCTTCACTTTGTTCCGAACCGCTTACACCTGCTTCGTGTTCTATGAAGGAGTTGAAACGTCGTCGTTTTTTTCGATGTTGAATGAAACTGCTCTCGTCAAGCTGAAGTGAATAATAAAATTGTATAAGAGGGTTATAGGAGCAAAGCCAGCAATTTATTTTATTGTTTATAAACTAAACCAACCAACTAGTTAAAATATCAATCAGTCAATCTGCAATTTCTTCCAATATTCTCCCTTTAGAATCTGAAAGCAGTTATTTTCAGGGACATTGATTTCATGGGCCTCTAGTCCATTCTCTGTTTATGTTCCAACTGTTTTTGTAATATTCTCTATACATGATTCATCACTTTCTCTGATGGAAATCCCTCAAACTTCAGTGGTCTCTGAGTGAATTTCTATGAAGACTTATTCTCCCCTATCTGCTCCCCAAGAAAACTTAATATCTTGACCTAGGACAACATAGAGAAGCGAGGGGGACCGCAAAGGAAGGGGACGCGAAGGAAGGGGAAGCCGGAAAACCAGCGGAGGGCAGCCAGGGCAGCCAGGGGAGCGAGCGAGCGATCGAGCGATGAGCGAGCGAGCGAGCGAGCGAGCGAGCGAGCGAGCGAGCGAGCGAGCGAGGAGCGAGAGCGAGCGAGCGAGCGAGCGAGCGAGCGAGCGAGCGAGCGAGCGAGCGAGCGAGCGAGCGAGCGAGCGAGCGAGCGAGCGAGCGAGCGAGCGAGCGAGGCGAGCGAGCGAGCGAGCGAGCGCGAGCGAGAGCGAGCGAGCGAGCGAGCGAGCGAGCGAGCGAGCGAGCGAGAGAGCGAGCGAGGGAGCGAGCGAGCGAGCGAGCGAGCGAGCGAGCGAGCGAGCGAGCGAGCGAGCGAGCGAGCGAGCGAGCGAGCGAGCGAGCGAGCGAGCGAGCGAGCGAGCGAGCGAGCGAGCGAGCGAGCGAGCGAGCGAGCGAGCGAGCGAGCGAGCGAGCAGCGAGCGAGGGAGCGAGCGGGCGAGCGAGCGAGCGAGCGAGCGAGCGAGCGAGCGAGCGAGCGAGCGAGCGAGCGAGCGAGCAGCGAGCGAGGGAGCGAGGAGGGAGGGAGGGAGCGAGCGAGCAAGCGAGCGAGCAGCGAGCGAGCGAGCGAGCGAGCGAGCGAGCGAGCGAGCGAGCGAGCGAGCGAGCGAGCGAGCGAGCGAGCGAGCGAGAGCGAGCGAGCGAGCGAGCAGCGCGAGCGAGCGAGCGAGCGAGCGAGCGAGCGAGCGAGCGAGAGCGAGCGAGCGAGCGAGCGAGCGAGCGAGCGAGCGAGCGAGCGAGCGAGCGAGCGAGCAGCGAGCGAGCGAGCGAGCGAGCGAGCGAGCGAGCGAGCGAGCGAGCGAGCGAGCGAGCGAGCGAGCGAGCGAGCGAGCGAGCGAGCGAGCGAGCGGAGCGAGCGAGCGAGCGAGAGCGAGCGAGCGAGCGAGCGAGCGAGCGAGCGAGCGAGCGAGCGAGCGAGCGAGCGAGCGAGCGAGCTAGCTAGCGAGCGAGCGAGGCGAGCGAGCGAGCGAGCGAGCGAGCGAGCGAGCGAGCGAGCGAGCGAGCGAGCGAGCGAGCGAGCGAGCGAGCGAGCGAGCGAGCGAGCGAGCGAGCGAGCGAGCGAGCGAGCGAGGAGCGAGCGAGCGAGCGAGCGAGCAGCGAGCGAGCGAGCGAGCGAGCGAGCGAGCGAGCGAGCGAGCAGCGAGCGAGCGAGCGAGGCGAGCGAGCGAGCGAGCGAGCGAGCGAGCGAGCGAGCGAGCGAGGAGCGAGCGAGCGAGCGAGCGAGCGAGGAGAGCGAGCGAGCGAGCGAGCGAGCGAGCGAGGCGAGCTAGCGAGCGAAGCGAGCGAGCGAGCGAGCGAGCGAGCGAGCGAGCTAGCGAGCGAGCGAGCGAGCGAGCGAGCGAGCGAGCGAGCGAGCGAGCGAGCGAGCGAGCGAGCGAGCGAGCGAGCGAGCGAGCGAGCGAGCGAGCGAGCGAGCGAGCGAGCGAGCAGCGAGCGAGCGAGCGAGCGAGCGAGCGAGCGATCGAGGGCTAGCGAGCGAGCTAGCTAGCGAGTCGAGCGATCGAGCGAAGCGTATGCGAGCGAGCGATCGAGCGATCGAGCGAGCTATCTACGGGCTAGCTGATCGAGCGAGGAGCGAGCGATAGAGCGAGCGAGCGAGCGTCGAGCTGAGCTAGATCATCTAGTCTATCTATCAGCTTCGATACTACTAGCGATTATCTAGCTTATCTTATCACGAGCTAGTCTATCTATCTATCTATCGAGCGATCATCTAGCGATCGATCTATTATCTCATCTATCTATCTATCTATCATCTATCTACTATCTACTATTATATTTTAGCATATTACTTCCCTTGGTAGCGCAATTTATTCGAAATAACTTTTCCTCTGCAATAGCACTTACCACCATGTTGTTCATCCTCTTTCCCCTTCCTGCTCGCTATCACTATCAAATATTTTCATCTTGGAAGCTTTACCACTTCTACTTCTAACCACAATTATACTTTCATCTCGTTGTGAAGCTGGTAGTTGCGGAGAATCCTTTAGAGTTTTACTAACATTATTTGTCGCATTTGAGAATGAGGATAACATAGAGTTATTGGCCAAAGCTTTCGGTAATTTGCCTTTACCTTTAGTGCTCTTCATATACATATCGAAAATACTAGGTGACTTTTCGTATTTTTGCTTATCAGTGGGTAGGCGAGTGGAAGGAGATTTTAAAAGTTGTTTAGCATTTTGTGTACTAAATACCGGCTTTTGAGGAGAGTTAAAGGAAGTGCTAGGGTTTAAGGAGGATTGACACTTTTGTAGGTTAAGTTTAGAGGATAATTTTGCTGCTAAAGTAGGTTTTTTAGCCGCTATAGGCCTTTTAATGGGTGAGTTCTGTAGGTGTTCTTCAGCAAATAGATCTGGTGATTCTCTCACAATCGATGAGGTAGTTATGTTTTCTTTAAAACTCTCACGTCTAACAGATGGCTGTGTAGTTTTGATGAGTTCTTGTTCTTCGGGAAAAGGATCCATAAAGGCTTCCATATCGATATCTAATTGCTCCTGCAGTGATAATTCGGGAGGTGTAGGCAGTGTTGAGGTTAAAGAAGGTTTTGTAGATTTTCTAATATCTGTATGACTTAAATCTAATTCGGGTGTGGAGTTTAAGGAAGGAGGCGTTAGCTTGGCAGTGTTATTTAAGTTATCAGTTTTATCATTTGTTAAGTTACTAATATCGGGAGTTTTATCAAGATCCTGAGAAATAGTACTACAGTCTTTTTTATTATCTTTCTGTTGAGTTTGTGTAAATTTCAATTCCGCTTCTGTAGCCGCCATTATTAATTCCTCCTCATCGGGTAAATGGAAGTCATCAAATTGACTAGTGGAGTTTAAGTTTTCTTCTGTAGGTGGTGTATGCTTTTCATTATGCTGTCTTTTATCTTGGGCTGTGGTCTTTTCTGCTTTTACTTCATTTATCTGTTTGAGGTTTTCATTTGTTTTCAAAGTTTTCTCAAATTCCTTTTGGGCAGTAATAAGTTCCATTTTACGCTTTTCATAATCTTGTCTTTTTGTGGCAAACATATTTTCCAATTCATCTAAGTTATCTAGAGGTTTACTTTTGTCTTCCTTCAATAAGTTTTCTTTAATTTCCATTTCCTGTTTACGTTTCTCATAATCTATAACTTTAGTTTTGAAGGTTTTCTCAAATTCTTGTTGGGGATTTACCTTGGAGGTTTGTGCTTCTGTTAGCGAATGTTCCTTTAGTTTTTCCGCCAACTTTTCCAAAGCAGTTTGTACTTGTTTCGTATTAGCGCTAGTATTGGGCTTATCTCCTTGTTCCTCCTGCATTTCATACTCTTCTTGTGTCTCCTCTAGTTTACTTAAGAGTGAGGTTTTCCTTAAAGCTTCTCCTCTCTTAGCTGGTCTTGTAAAGGAACCCTGCAGGGGTGTAGATTTGTATGCTATATCTGTCTTACTAAACTCTTGCCATTGACTACAATACTTGGATTCGGTTATAGAATAATCTTCAAAATTATTTAAGGAGCTCTCTTCCTCCTCTGTTTCGACTAAGGTATCATACACCATGGACTCTTGTACTTTGTTTTCTGGTTCTTGTTTCTTATTTAACTCCTTATAGTATCTCGTTTCTTTAAGTCTCTGTTGTATCCAATCATAATTATCATGTCTCTTACCATCCCCTAAGCCTTCAAAAATATTATCTAAATGCTTTTGAAATTTATCCATTTCCTCAGGATCTTCTTCCTCTGAATCACTACCAACGTCCCAACATTTCTCCTTGAATTTGTTAGAATTTAAATCCTTCAAGAATTTTTCTACTTTTTCCAAGCCTCCAAAAAGCTCCAATATTATATTATTTATTTCTCTTATATTTTTCTCCTCTTCTGTATAGGATGAGGTATCATTCTCGTATAAAGCTTTTAGAACTTTCATTTGTTCCAGATTTTCTTTGATATATTCTGGACTTTTCATAAGAAAAATGGTTTTCATTTCTCTAGACAATTCTTTGGATTTCAAATGATAAGTTAAATCATTAATTTCGGCCCGTTTTAAAACCTCTGGTGTGGTCCAGGTGGTACTGAGAAAATTTTCTAGGTACTGCAAACGTTCGGGGTCGATATTTCTCTTGCCAGGTTCGTTATTAATCACGGAAACATTAGTGGTTTCATTAGTATTTTTAAAGGAATCCACACTCTCTTTCAAAGTTTGTTTTACTGATCCAGTTGCTTCAACTTTCTCTTTAGGAGTTTTGAAGAAATCTTTAATAGAACCTTGACTACTATTCATTTTAGTTGGAGTAGTTTCCATATACTCCTCTTCACATAAATCAATAGTGGATACATTCAAGTCACTTTCATTTAGTGACTGACTTAAACTATCATTCGCTTTACTTTTTGCTGTTGGATTTTTAAAGAACTCCTTAATAGAACCCTGACTATTGTTTACTTTTGTGGGTGTCTTTTGCACAACTTTTTGGGTTTGTGTTGCTATGGGTGATTGTAAATCCTTAAAAAGATTCTTCATTTTATCCAATTTATTAACAATTCTTTGCTGCGTCTGTAAACCCGGCTTAGCTTGTGTCATATTAGTGTCCATTTCAAAGAATTCCATATCTTCTTTATCCATTGGTTTGGGTTTCTTTTGAAAAAATTTACGCAAATCTTGATTACCCTTTTCTGGTGTCTTTGCTTTACTATTCAGCGATTTCTTTCCTTTAGGACTAGGACTGGGCTCTTCATCTTCCACGGGTGGTTTAACAAAAGTTTGTATACATTTCGGTTTAAATTCGGTGGGCACTAAGCGTGGAGCATGTTTATACAAAGATTGTTGCACCACGGTAGATCTTAAAATTCTCTTATTAATTTGATCTTTATTGGATAAAACTTCACGCAACAATTGCTGTTCTCTTCCTTCGGTAACCATCATTATAACATGACCGTTTTTCTTGCGCCCTGTACGTCCAATACGTTGCACAAATCTTGTGGGATTAGAAGTGCTTATATCGAAACATACTATCAATTCTACCTCACCCACATCTATGCCTTCTTCTCCTATTGAGGTGGCTATAAGTATATTACTTTTACCCTCACGAAAATCATTCATTATTTGTATTTGTTGTTTTTGAGTTAAAGCTCTGAGAGAACCGCTGGTACCACCTTGTCCTGTAAGGGAGTTTATAAGATAATTAAACAATTTGAAGATATTTAAATTTTGCTAACTTACCCACAAAGCATCTTGGCTTTAGAAGAGGTACATGTTGCAGTATCATGCGATAGATCAGCATAACCGATTCACGATATTCACAAAAAACTATGGCACGAGAATCTTCACTATTCTGTAAAAAGAGAAATAAGTGCAATAATGAATGGCTGGACTAAAGAGTAGACTATAGTCTGCAATACAGAATAGACTATAATCTGGACTATAGAATAGTCTATTTTATAGTCTGGTTAGTATATAACATACACAAGGTTTATATAAACACTCACCTCAAAATGTCTTAACAAACATTCACGAGTTTTCTCAAATTTCGGATGACCAAAATCCAAATCCTTTGGAATTTCGGCAATTTTTCCATTTGTCATAGGGGCAGCGGAAAATTCAAATGGATTTGGACCCATTTGCTGCTTAAGCCTCTCCACCAATCTACCTAAACGACGATCCATTTGTAAAACAAACTTAGCCTTGCCCTCCTCATCTTCTTCGAAATTATTTAGAAATACCCTTAAGCCATGACGTTCTAGCAATTCTAGAGCATGATATAAACTTATGCAAATGGCAAAATTACTTGTAATAGCGGAATGTTGAGGGTGGCGGCCCAAATGAAAGGAACGATCACGAAAACGTTTTTGCTCGTAAAGTAGGAAATTACGGTTAATATTTGTTAAAGAACCAGATAAAACTTCAGCTTCTGTTAGTTGCCTTAAATAGGGATCCACTATAAGTAGCAGTTCTTTTCTAATTTCCTTAATTCTATCATCCATTGCCACCACTACTGTGTCCATGGATCTTTTGTGTATATAGGGCAAAACATCCAGGGAAGTATCCCAACGCACCTCTATGTGAGATATAAAAAGATTACGACACACCTCAGCCACATCATCCAAAGTGCGACCGGGAGTAGCCGATAAGGCTAAAACACGAAAATATTTATTATTTCTGGCCAAAGCTTGTGCCACCTCGGTATAGGCATATTTCCCCTTAGCTTTGTGCGCTTCATCTATGACTATCAGTTTCACCAAATCAAAAGGAAATTCTGTTTTATTCACCTGCTGGCCATCTTGAAATGAAAATTCATCCAGACTTTCGCCTGCCTGAGGACGACCACCAAATATATCCGATTGCACCACCTGGGGAGTGGCAAAGAAAACCCTTTTAGTTTTCCACATTTCAGCACGTTTATCCCTCTGCAATTTCCCCGTCAGTTCAATGGTATCTTTCTTGGGAAATGGCATGATCTTTTGACAAGCTTCAATTTGTTGATTGACTAGAGGTCTAGTGGGAGCCATAAATATAATTTTTCCTCTTGGATACCATCTATAGATGTTGTACATGACTACGGCCGCTATAAAAGTCTTACCCAAACCCGTGGGCAATACCACCAGTGTATTGCGATACAAAGCCGCCTGCACTATACTCATTTGATAGGAACGACATGGCAAATTGTTGGGATAAATCCAGGACTCGCCCATATTATTATCAAATCCTACATGTTGTTCTCCATCTCGCAATCGTGATGTATTCGACTCCTCCAAAGGATTGTCCAGTAGACTTTGTAGGGCGTCATCATCTATATTGAGTTCGCCCCAAGACTCTTCATCTTCTATAAACGTAGATGTTGCTTTAGACATGGCACTTTTAGCATTTTTTGTTGCAAAATATTTTCTGTATTTTAATTAATAATAATTTATTGTTTTGTAAACAAAAGCAAACACAATTTCGCGTAAAATCAAAAAACAAAACAATTTTAACGAACAGCTGGTGGATAAACGATCGCTTGATAACAGCAGACGTCAAAGTTAGGCGCGAATTTTTTTGACGCCGTTGTTTTTTAAGCTAGAGTTGTATTTTTAAATTATATTGAATTTATGTAGAATTTCTTTAAATTTATAGATTCTTCAAAAGGAACTGTTCAAAGAGCGCACAACAGGTCAGTCTGAAAAATAGGTTTATTTCATTAAATAACTAACTCCATGTTAGATTAAACTATGGAGTTCGTTAGTTCGAAATAATAGGTTTACTATAAAACAGAGACAATAGTTTAGTCTATAATCTAGACTATGGTTTAGTCCATAGTCAAGGCAATAGTTTTACCTACGGTTGCGAGACCACTGTTTACGGTCGAGACTATAGTTTTGTATACGTATATACGAGGGTATGGCCGAATTATGCCATGGACGAGAATACAGTTAAGTCGATAGCGAAGACAACAGTTTAATCCATAGTCAACCAAGTATCCTTGATGCTATACAGGCTATAGTCGAGACTATAGATTAGCTAATGGCGGATATTAAATTTCAGTCTTGGATTTTGTATCCTATAGTCGAGACTACGGTATAGTTTAAAATATTATTTAGGACAAAGTCTTGAGTCCTTTCTCTCCAATATTCCATAATCTCCAGAATTGTCAACAGAATCGATTACGAAATGCTCTTCAAATAACTCTTTTTTAATAAAATGCATCCAAGCCTTCATACACCACTTGTTGGCAAGTCTCATTCATTCTATAGTTCTATTTTGAAATTTTGCATCATTTGTGTGTCCGTCCGCGGTACTGACACGGTGGTCGAACCCTCCAACTAAACACAACAAAACAGTTTTTCTTCTTCATACAAATTACTTTTAAAACGTTCGAGACAACTGCAAACACACAACTTAAGTTCATTGTTGTTGTTTTTTGCCACCAAACACTCTCTCACTCATACTCTCCAACATCACACTCATACCAACAAATGTGTGTGTAGAAAAAACCCACTGAACATACGAAAAGCTGAAAAAAAGTAAATGAATACCCCCAAACATTTAGTTCGTTGGAAAAATGTCTAAGCGTAACATGTGTGACGGACAACGGCAACAGCAGCAGTGGCAACAAGAAAACGACGACGGTTCATTTAACTAACTAACGTTCTTTTAATAAATTTTATTCCAATCTTTCTTTGAGTGTTTGTTTGTAAAAATAATAAAATCATAGAAATTGTGTGTGCTTTTTTTTCGTTTTGTAAGGAAAATCCTAATTGTTGTTGTTTTGTTTGAGAAAAACTAACGCGCGGTGTTTTGAAACATACAAACAAAAGCAACAACAACAATACATTTTTCGTTTTTGTTAAAATCATAATAAAAAAGAGAAAAGAAGAAGCAGCATCATACAAAACAAATAGAATGTAAAATCTGAAAAAATTAACAAACAAAGCGGCGTCTCTGTTAACAAAATAGAAAACGAGTGTTTGAAATAAAAAAAAATTATAAACAAATAATGGAAAAGTGTTAAAATAAGTAAGTTGGCGCCTTAAATTACAATAATTGTAAATAATTTTTGTTTAATTAATCAAAAAAGAAAAAAGTCAACAAAAATTTTAATAAAATCAAGTGAAAAGATTTCTTTGCTACAGCTTTCGCTGCCAGTAAATGATAAAAAAGTGTTTGTGTAGTGTGTGTGTGTGCCGCCACACGATTGTCAAAAATTCTGAAAATAAAAAGAAGAAATAAATAAATTCAGTGTTTCTTTTTTGAAAATTGCCATAAATTTTAGCCTGCTGCTGCACACAAAGTGCAATAGTGTTTTGCATTCTCTAGAAATAATGTAAGTATTTGTTATTTTTCTTTAAATTGTTTGTTAATTATATGCTCTTATAAAATTAATTGTTAATGTCAAAGCAACAAAAACAAAGTGCACATAAATTTTAAATAAAACACTTAATTCTTCGCTGTTCAATTTGATGTTTTTGTTCTTGTTGTTTCTCTTATTATGTGCAACAGGGTTGCCAACGGACAGAAAATAAAAAATTTAAAACAGTACTAACTCATAACTGAAAAAGTACTTTTTTAGGAAGCTAATTCTCCGTTAAACTATATGTAATGTACCATTGACTAGATTATGGAGTATACTATAGACGAGACTATAGACTAGACTATATACTAGACTACAGACTACACTATAGACTAGACTATATAATAGACTAAATACTAGATTATAGACTAGACTATAAACTATACTATAAAGTAGACTATAGACTGCACTATAGACTACACTATAGACTAGACTATAGACCAGACTATGGACAACACTATAGACTATACTGTTGACTAGAGATAGACTATACTATAGACTAGACTATAGACTAGCCTATAGACTATAATATAGACTAGACCATAGACTATATTATAGACTAGACTATCAACTAGACTGTAGTATAGAATTTAGTATAGAATAGTTTATAGACCAGACAATAGACTAGACTATAGACTAGACTATAGACTAGACTATAGACTAGACTATAGACTAGACTATAGACTAGACTATAGACTAGACTATAGACTAGACTATAGACTAGACTATAGACTAGACTATAGACTAGACTATAGACTAGACTATAGACTAGACTATAGACTAGACTATAGACTAGACTATAGACTAGACTATAGACTAGACTATAGACTAGACTATAGACTAGACTATAGACTAGACTATAGACTAGACTATAGACTAGACTATAGACTAGACTATAGACTAGACTATAGACTAGACTATAGACTAGACTATAGACTAGACTATAGACTAGACTATAGACTAGACTATAGACTAGACTATAGACTAGACTATAGACTAGACTATAGACTAGACTATAGACTAGACTATAGACTAGACTATTGACTAGACTATAGACTAGACTAGACTAGACTATAGACTAGACCATAGACTAGACATAGACTAGACTATAGACTAGACTATAGACTAGACTATAGACTAGACTATAGACTAGACTAAGACTAGACTATAGACTAGACTATAGACTAGACTATAGACTAGACTATAGACTAGACTATAGACTAGACTATAGACTAGACTATAGACTAGACTATAGACTAGACTATAGACTAGACTATAGACTAGACTATAGACTAGACTATAGACTAGACTATAGACTAGACTATAGACTAGACTATAGACTAGACTATAGACTAGACTATAGACTAGACTATAGACTAGACTATAGACTAGACTATAGACTAGACTATAGACTAGACTATAGACTAGACTATAGACTAGACTATAGACTAGACTATAGACTAGACTATAGACTAGACTATAGACTAGACTATAGACTAGACTATAGACTAGACTATAGACTAGACTATAGACTAGACTATAGACTAGACTATAGACTAGACTATAGACTAGACTATAGACTAGACTATAGACTAGACTAGACTAGACTATAGACTAGACTATAGACTAGACTATAGACTAGACTATAGACTATAGACTAGACTATAGACTAGACCATAGACTAGACTATAGACTAGTCTAGTCTATAGACTATAGACTAGACTATAGACTAGACAATAGACTGGACTATAGACTAGACTATAGACTGGACTATAGACTAGATTATAGACTAGACTATAGACTAGATTATAGACTAGACTATAGACTAGACTATAAACTAGACTATAGACTAGACTATAGACTAGACTATAGACTAGACTATAGACTAGACTATAGACTAGACTATAGACTAGACTATAGACTAGACTATAGACTAGACTATAGACTAGACTATAGACTAGACTATAGACTAGACTATAGATTAGAGTATAGACTAAACTATAGATTAGAGTATAGACTAAACTATAGACTAGACTATAGATTAGAGTATAGACTAAACTATAGACTAGACTATAGACTGGACTATAGACTAGACTATAGACTAGACTATAGACTAGACTATAGACTAGACTAGACTATATACATGACTATAGACTAGACTATAGACTAGACTATAGACTAGACTATAGACAAGACTATAAACTAGACTATAAATAGACTACAGACAAGACTATAAACTAGACTATAGGCAAGACTATAAACTAGACTATAGACTATACTTTAGCTAAGACTATAGACTAGACTTTAGCTAAAACTATACTTTAGACTAGACTTTGTATTAATTTAGGACAATTTCTCGAAAACCTTATGTGATGGAGAAATTCTGAGGATTTGGTCTCTGGTTTATCATTCCCATGAAGTAAGTGAAAAATTTCCATACATTTTATGTATTTAACCAACAATCACAACAAATCTACATTATTTAAAATTTGGCAACTCTGCGAATGATTGTCATTGTGTTTTTAATGTTTTTATTTACCTCTACTCTTTCTATCTTAATTTATAAATATTAATTATGTTTTTGTTTTAAAGTTTGATTTGTTAAAAGTTTTTCTACATTTAAATCACGTGTTGCTGCTGGTTATTAAATATTTAATCATCACCAATCATTACCATAATTTCTATAATTATAATATAATTGTTTGTTTCTGGTTGTTTTTGTTAGTGCAAAAAAAAAACAAGAATAGAAAATTCAGCAATATTTGTTCTTGTTGTTGTACTTTTAAACATAAATTGATAATATAGTTTTTGTTTTGATTTTGCTAAATTATTTTGTAGAGTTCAAACAAATAAAAAAAATTAATGAAAATTGAGAGAGTTTTGTTAAAAAAAAGCAAAGAGCATAGAAAAATTTTGTTTTTGTTATAAACTATAGCTGTCTCTTTTTAACTTATGGCAGAAATAACAGCATAGAAATTTTTTGTTTTCTTTTCTTTTGGTTTTTGTTTTGTTCTCTTGTTTTTATTTAGCAGATCATTGAATTGTGTGTGTGTTTTTTTTTTTTAATTTTTGTTTTAGTGTTAAGTGTTTCTGTGTGTTTTGTTATTGTGATTGCAAATTTTCTTTTAAGTACAATAATAAATCATGTTGTTGTTAACTTTTAGCTGCACTTCCCAAAAGACAACAAATAATAATAATTATCGGAAATTTTAATATGTATTTATTAATTATATTTTTATTAATAATAAGTTTTTAAACTTTTTAAATTATTTACATTTTATGCAGGCTTGTTTTTGTTGTATGAGAAGGCATTTTTTGTTGACGTTTTTTTAAGGAAATACTTTTGTGTATTAATTTTATTAAAAATTTGTTTATTAATAAAAACCACTTTAGTGTTAATTGCTTACTTGTTGTTAATTGCAATTTAATGATTATTTTGTTTATATTTTATTTTTTGTACATTTTATTTATAATTTATAAATAATTGTTACTTACATTGAACTCTTACTCCAATTGGATTGTCTGTGTTTATTAGTTCCTATTTTCTCTTGTTTTGTTCTTAATGTGAAAACATTAGAAACCCCAGAAGGAAATTTAAGTAGTATATTAGAAAGAAAATGGGTATAAAAATTAAGTACGCACTATTGTACATTAATTGTATTAGATTAGAAATCAATAGACCATTCCCTAGACTAGTCCATAGAAAAGTCAATAGACTAGTCCCTAGACAATTCAATAGACTTTTTCATAAACTAGAACATTTAATATACCATAGACTAGTCAATAGATTAGTCTATAGACTAGACAACAGATTAGCGCATAGACTAGTCAATAGA
This sequence comes from Lucilia sericata, assembly GCF_015586225.1. Lineage (NCBI taxonomy): Eukaryota > Metazoa > Arthropoda > Insecta > Diptera > Calliphoridae > Lucilia > Lucilia sericata. The sequence continues at coordinate 16,705 of NW_023996935.1, forward strand.
CTAGTAAATAAACTATTCCATAGACTACTTAGTCAAGAGGCTAGTCAATAAAATTGCCAATCAACTAGACAATATATTAGTCCATAAAATAGTCAAAAGACTAGTCCATACACTAGTCAATAGACCAGTCAATAGATTAGTCCATATACTAGTCAATAGATTAGTCCATTGACTAGTTAATAGAGTAGTCCATAAACTAGTATTGACTAGTCCATAGACTAGTCCACAGACTAGTCCATAGCCTAGTCCACATAGTCCATATACTAGTACAAATAGTCCATATACTAGTCCACAGACTAGTCCATAGCCTAGTCCACATAGTCCATATACTAGTACACATAGTCCATATACTAGTCCACAGAATAGTCCATAGACCATAGACTAGTCCACAGACCTGTTCACAGACTAGTACATAGACTAGTCCTTAGACTAGTCCATAGATTAGTCCTTAGACTAGTCCATAGACTAGTCCTTAGACTAGTCCATAGACTAGTCCTTAGACTAGTCCATAGACTAGTCCTTAGACTAGTCCATAGACTAGTCCATAGACTAGTCCTTAGACTAGTCCATAGACTAGTCCTTAGACTAGTCCATAGACTAGTCCTTAGACTAGTCCACAGACTAGTCCTTAGACTAGTCTATAGACTAGTCCTTAGACTAGTCCATAGACTAGTCCTTAGACTAGTCCATAGACTAGTCCTTAGACTAGTCCACAGACTAGTCCTTAGACTAGTCCATAGACTAGTCCTTAGACTAGTCCACAGACTAGTCCTTAGACTAGTCCATAGACTAGTCCTTAGACTAGTCCATAGACTAGTCCTTAGACTAGTCCTTAGACTAGTCCACAGACTAGTCCTTAGACTAGTCCATAGACTAGTCCTTAGACTAGTCCATAGACTAGTCCATAGGCTAGTCCTTAGTTTAGCCCATAGACTAGTCAAATTGCTTGTATGTATATAGACTCTAATTTAAGTCTAAATTTCGTCTAGGGTCTTTTTTCTGTTGCAATTGTTCTTTTTCAATTCATTATAATTACATTACAATGACGTAAATTCGAACTATAACATTTTCAATTTATTTATTTTCTTTATTTCATTGGTCTAATGAAATAATTTCTAGTTTTTGTTGTTGTTGTTTCTTTTTTTAATGTATTTAATTTTTTTCGTGTTTCAATTATAATAGTTTTATTTTTGAAGCGTTTAAATATAGGTACTACTATTTTTTTACGATTTAAATTTTTTTTGTATTGCACGTGCGGTTAATTAATGAAAGTGTTGCTATTTTTAAGGAAATCTATGAATTAACAAGTCGTATTTTATAAAAAATATAACAACAATTATATGAGAAAAAAAAGTGGCAATAAATTGCATGAATTTTTTTTTTTGTGTGGCACGAATAGGTAGTTTACGTCGGCAGAAAGCTAAATACATACATATAAAGCAGAGGTCTCCCTCTTAGTCTGTAGCCATAGTTTAGGTAAATATTTTGTTGGGGTATTATTTTAGGAAAACAAGAGGAATGAAAATTAGTGATACCAAAATAATCACTAAGTTAAATCGTTCCTTCATAAGGCTTTTAGTAGCGATAGAAGTCACCTGTCAGAGTGGTAGGGGACATTTACTCTCATTCTTAGTAAAAGTTTTGTGAACCTATATCATAAGAATTTCTTAAGGCTTTTTGTCGTTTCGTTTAACGATCAATTTGGCAAATCTTGGTTGAAGAAATGTCTATTCTATTGAGATTGTGTTCCTTTATCGAAAGAACTAGATTAGGTTTGGTATGGTTTCGCTCTCGGATGAAGGAAGGTATCTTTTTTAGGGCGTACAATAGCAAGAAGGTTAACAATTGTCCCAACAGGAGGTTTAAAATATCTAAAGCTTCAATGGGGAGGGATTTGAGGATAATGATATCACCTAGACAGCCTTAAACAATATTTTATCTGATATTCTTTGGCTAGCAAATACATAGACAGTTTTGTAAGCTCTTGGCGAAATGCTGCCTCACTGCCGGGAGCGTTAGCAATGTCTGAAAGTTCGAATAAAGTTTAGATTTATCTAACATCTAAAGAAGCTGGCTAACAGCAGCATTATTTTCAAAACAGTCAGCTATGTCCATTGTGGTACAATATTATTTCCCGAACTTTTCAGATACAGATAAGAGCAATAGGTTATCTGATATCTTGACAGACTTTACCTAGCAAGGGCTTGAACATCTTAACGTATACTTGGTACATCACTGTTAGAAACACTGCCATTGCCTGAAAGTTTGATGGAGAGATGTAGTTCAAGATGTTTACGGAATAGCCAAGTGGGAAATCAGTAGATCATGAAGTTCATAAAAAACTTATGCCTCCATTGCAGAAAAAACGTCTCCAGAGGTTGCCATGACCCTAACCGCGCTAGAAACATGTTTTCTTTTCAGGTGTAACATACTGGTCTATGTTTCCTCCAGTAATCTTTAGACAACCAAGGCTTCAGGCTTTTGCTTACTTTTAGATAACTAAGGCTTGGGCATTTTTGGAGTCACTAAACGCAGATGAACCTTACTACCTGAAAGCTTAGAGTGAAGATTTGGTGGTGAACCTTGATTTAAAGAAGTTATTAATCTAGATGCTTGCAGTTAAGCGAAGCTTAAATAATGTAACAATTAGTAGGATATGGTATAAAATCATATTGTCTTTCCATTCGGACAAGCAGCTCCAAGGGAATAGGAACTTTAGCGCTATAGACTCTATAGTATAGAGTCATATTTAAGGACTTTTATTAGTTAAAATAATCCTTGAAACTGCTTAATCCTTGATTTCAGCAACATGCTGCTTCATTTCCGATAGCCTATCAATCTTTCAAACTTTTCCGCTTATAGCGGTAATCATACTATCAGCCGTCTGGGCGAGCAGGCCGCCTTGGAACTGCGAGCAGAGATACAAGCCGAGACGGCTCACAACGGCGGCGGCTGGCAGCCGGCAATATTTTGCAAGCCGCGCCGCCGCCGACTTCTTTCGGCTCAAAAGCTAAGCCGAAAGATTGAAATCGCACATGTACTTCAGAAAATAATTTCACCAATTTGAACGGAGTTGCCACTTTTTTATTCTTCTTATGGCTAATTGAAAAGAGTTGCCACACAATATTGTGCTAATATTAATATAGTGATAACTACTATAATAATGTCAATTTTTTGCAGAAAAAACTTATATAGAGTTAGGTTTCTATATAACAGATTAGTATGCAGAGATTTTTCAATATAATAAACGCTTAAAAGATCAATTTCTGAAGAAAAAGTTAAATTGAGCCGACAATTTAGCCGCCGCCGATATTTTCTTTAATAAGCCGCTTCCCTAAAATGGTTGCTCCGCCGCCGCCAATCATTTTGCATCGGCCTTTATCTCTGACCGCGAGAACGATGCTATATGAATGATCTAGAAATGATCCATTAGATAGAAATGGAAACCTTTAATAATATTTCAATAATTGGATTTTCAGCTTTTAAGCTTAATATCTTTAATATACTTTTATTTAAGTTTTTATACACATTCTAATTATACGCCTCAAAAGACGCCTTAGTAAGCAATCGTCCATGAAGCATGACATGTCAATTGGACATGCTTTTGCAAAAGTATGAAACAAATAAGTATTTCTTCATATATACATATTAAAAATCCATCTGATATTAATAATTTATTTATTATAATTGGCTCATTGAATGGTATTTCCCTCAAAGAAATAATTCACTAAATCAGCCAGTTAATGTTGCGCCAAGTTTTCAACAGACATGTGTTAAATACTTATAAGCTAAAGTACAAACAATTTTAAAGTGTTTCGCAAAGAAGTAAAAAAAAAATAAACTCGTCGTGTGTTAAGTTTCAATAACCCTAAAGTTAAATAGCATTTGTTAAACAACATTTATAACATTTCATTCATATCTCTATAGACAACAACAAACATTTATTATATTGCAAGTATTCAGGCCTCTACTAAAGGAACATAAATTATCTATTGCCAGCTCTTTTCCCCAATTATTATCTACTCACTCTAAACGCCAGAGCATAATCGTTGACGTTGTCTCCTGGCTTAATCTGTTATCAATTAAATGATGTCCAAGAAATCTAATGACTCATAGTTTAAATATTCAAAATTCCAAGGAACTTTTAACGATCAAGAAATAAAATTTCACAAGTTAAAGTTAGCGGCGGCAGTAGTGATATTATTGTGGTGAACATAAAAACGACAATTTTTTTAAACAAAATACTTCTATAACATAACAAAAAAAAAAAAAAAAAAAAAACAAATCTTATATTTTCTATATGTGTTTTGTGTAAATGACGCGGTGCGAAAAGTTCAATAATAAAATATATGTAAAAAAAAAAAACAAACCAAACACATTTATTATCCAGTCGAGGTGGTGTACTTCAACTCTCATACCCGTTCCATATGCATCTCAAACTAAAAATACCAAATAAAGCACACACTCGGTCTTTCGTTTGCTCATTCAGTCAGTCAGTCCGTCACTCACTCTCTATACACACTTCAGACACATTCAGTCGGAATGGCATGAAGCATGATACAACAATAACAACAGCAATAACATCAAGAAATAATAAATGAACTTAGTTATGTACGAAACACATTGGCTACACGGCTAGAAAGCAATGTTGGGGAAGTTTGAAACAGATAATTATGAATAGGCAAAAGAGGAATTGATAGCAGATCTCATCATTTTGGTTGAATCTTAATCTTCAAACGATAAATCTAATGGACCTTGAGCAAGGAAAAATTACCTTGGCTTCAATCTAAAGAATGAAATGCTTTCATTTACCAAAAGTTTAAAAAGTTTTACTTGAAGATTCCCGAGAATTTTGATCACCCATTTCGATTGGATGGTGGGATCCTGTAATTTTTAAGGACATCCATTTTGGAGGAAGTTTAGGTACAAAACGTTTGTGAAACACAATCCTGGTAGTCGAATAAGTAAGAAACTAAACCTTTACATTGTATTCTGGATGTAGAAAAAGTTCATTAGACCTTTTCTGACCTATGTCTTGGTATTGCTGATTCCATGAGATCCATACATAAGGCATATGTGGAAATAAAGTTAATCATGCCAAGCTCTTCACCTTAATCGCCTTTTTTCAAATGAATCTACCTTGGGGAAGGTAGACTTGCCAACATTGGGGCATTTGATGGAATAGGCAATATCTATACCGAACTACGATAAAACTTTCCAGATCAGAATTTCCATAAGTTATAACTGGTCTGAAAACATTCGTCATTCGAGCAATGTGATCTAGGTTGGGATCATGGAATCATGAATTTTTACCCAAATAGATTTGGTCACTTGATCTGCAGGACAAATCTCGATGAGAATATGAGAGTTTATCTTGAGATATCGATCTTTACTATTAACATTTAAACTGACTTCTGAAATGAATTCACTCTCTCTCTCTCACTCTCTCTCTCTCTTAACAAAAACAAAGCATCGTGGGATATGGATTTCAAAACATAAAACTATATCGGGGAATGAACATTAAAGCGAGATGAAACCGTTAATTACCGATAGTTACTTTGGAATCTGTTAAAACACTCAATTCCAATCTTATAAGATCGAAACTTTAAAGCATTTTGAAAATGAAATTGTGAGCGAATATGTGAAATATGTGAAATGATCTTGTGAAAGTGATCTGGCTAATTCAAAGCTGGAAAAAGAAGTCGCCTGGTAAACTTCTGAAATCAGTTAGTTTAAAGGATTACGTAACTTTTATACGCCTCAAATTCCGACCATAAATCTCGAGCAGTGGAGAAGAGTCACTATTCTTAACTCCAAACAAATAAGATCGAAAAGTCTTCGCAATTACATTCAACTCTCGATTACAATGTAAAACTTTCGAAATAACTTCTCGATAACATCCTGCGTTAGATCGAATTACCAATTTCGGAATTTATATTGCTTCCAAAACATGAGGCTACCTGCAGAAATGAAATGGAACTATCCATCTAGCAGTGTTCTTTGATTCCTTTAGGGTCTACTAGATACTCCTGAAGGCTTTCTATATGCCTACTTACCAGACATTGGCAGAAAGTGACAAATGAGCTTTTTGACTAGTTTGGTTTGGCTTTTTATACATTTATGAACTTACGAAACCTCAGAGAACTTAATCTTTGCCTATTTCTGCCTCAATACTAAGTGAAAGTCTCGGAAAAACACTCTTAAAGTATTACACTATATACACCGATGCCATAACTCTCCAACGTGTGAGTGATTCTAACCTTATTGTGTAACTTCCCGACTAGATGTTAAAGATTCGTATGGAAGGAAGCCAAAGGTTCGTATCCAGTAGTCTCGATTAATAATATATAGTTTGCGAGTTTGCTTTAGACAAATGTCTACGTTTCTTTTGATAAGATTAGAAAACTTAGAACTCGTTCGAGTCTTTCAAATGGAATAAAGCATTGAGAGTGTTTCATTTCTTACGGTGTATCTACTTAATTTGAACGAAATGTCTACGATAACTTTGAACTGTGTCTGCTGTTTTATTATTGTTGTTGCAATTGCTGCTGCCGCTGCTGGCTTCATTGTTGGCAGGGTATGCCGAATGAAAACACATACTAATCAGGAATGGAACTGCAGTATTCTTTTCAATTTAACGATGTAACGATGCCAACGGTTTATTAATAGTTAGTATTGTAGTCTGTTATACCGGAGGTCGTGGTTTCGATTCCCATCAGAGGCACTGGTAAAGGAGCAAACAACAGGATCGTTAGAGGACTAGTCATCTTTAAGGCACGAGGATTATTTAAGGCACAAGGATTCTGGTTGATCTGTATTGCAAAAAAGAAAAATATTCAACGAAAAAGGTCTAGAGAGTTGAAGATCATTTGCATGAGAGGATAAAGGACCCAAATACCGTGACGGACCTGCCTTCAGTATAACCTTTGAAGCACCAGCTTTCCAAAAAAACTTTCACTTTGAAGTAGATGACCTCAATTGACTATAGCAAAGCTGCTCTCTCTTGTTCTCATGAAAAGTGATCGTTAAGATATTGACATTTCGAAATCTGATGTTTTAACAATATCTCAGAAGTTGTGACTTTGTCTTGACCATCACTAATCCAACTTATAGCATCTTACAAAGATCGGGCAGTGAATGTCACCGACACTTCACTTCAAACAAAATAATTTTCCAACCCTGAGCCATACCGACAAGAGAACACCGATATATACAGAGAGCAAACACTAACAAAAAAATATTCAATAAAAACCTGTTTTACAAAATCTAAAAACGTACCTCAACCACACATCACAATCACCTCACCAGCCAACACATAGCTCATACAAAATACACAAAACAAATCGAGTACAATACAACAACAACAACAAAAATATATATAATCAAAAATTATAATGCCCGTAATAATTACGTACGTACCAAAGAGCAACTAAAAAAAAAATCGGGAAAACAAATAAAACTTATAGAGCATTTAATGCCAAAAACAAATACAAGAACAACAACGTAATAATAAAATAAAAATAAATAACTTATATGACAACTATTAAATACTAAAAGTAAATAGTTTGATCATTGTAGATCAATTTCTTTTTATTGTTTCTTTAACGTTATTAAATGTGAAGAACAATTTTAAGAATTTCTTAAAATGACCATAAAGATTGTATAAAGAAAAAGTTGAATGACACCTGAACTTTTAATTTGGTAGTTTAAATTGTGGGAGGAATTTCTCTATTAATTGATCTGGAGTTTGATACATACACGTGAGAATGTGTTATCTTGAAAGTTACCCTAATTGGTGTTTAGAATTCTAGTTATTTATTATTGGTATTTTTAGTGTAACTTTCTTAGACTAGATGATATTTAAAGACTAGTTAGTTTATTAGTTTAAGTGTTAGTTTTACTATGTTGACAAAGTGGTGTCACCATAGACATAGACAGTCTATAGTCTTGACTATAGAACAGTCTATAGTATTGACTATAGAACAGTCTATAGTATTGACTATAGAACAGTCTATAGTCTTGACTATAGAACAGTCTATAGTCTTGACTATAGAACAGCCTATAGTCTTGACAATAGCACAGTCTATAGTCTTGACTATAGAACAGTCTATAGTCTTGACTATAGAAAAGTCTATAGTCTTGACTATAGAACAGTCTATAGTCTTGACTATAGAAAAGTCTATAGTCTTGACTATAGAACTGTCTATAGTCTTGACTATAGAACAGTCGATAGACTTGACTATAGAACAATCTATAGTCTTGACTATAGAACAGTCTATAGTCTTGACTATAGAACAGTCTATAGTCTTGACTATAGAACAGTCTATATTCTTGACTATAGAACAGTCTATATTCTTGACTATAGAACAGTCTATAGTCTTTACTATAGAACAGACTATAGTCTTGACTATAGAACAGTCTATAGTCTTGACTATAGAACAGTCTATAGTCTTGACTATAGAACAGTCTATAATCTTGACTATAAAACAGTCTATTGACTATAGAACTGTCTATAGTATTGACTATAGAACAGTCTATAGTCTTGACTATAGAACAGTCTATAATCTTGACTATAGAACAGTCTATAATCTTGACTATACAACAGTATATTGACTATAGAACAGTCTATATATAGTCTTGACTATAGAACAGTCTATAGTCTTGACTATAGAATAGTCTATTGTCTTGACTATAGAACAGTCTATAGTCTAGACTATAGAACAGTCTCTAGTCTTGACTATAGAACAGTCTATAGTCTGGAATATGAAACAGTCCATAGTCTTGACTATAGAACAGTCTATAGTCATGACTACAGAACAGTCTATAGTATAGACTATAGAAGAGTCCACAGTCTTGACTATAGAAGAGACTATAGTCTTGACTATAGAACTGTCTCTAGTCTTGACTATAGAACAGTCTATAGTCTGGAATATGAAACAGTCTTTAGTCTTGACTATAGAACAGTCTACAGTCTTGACTATAAAACAGTCTATAGTCATGACTATAGAACAGTCTATAGTATAGACTACCGAAGAGTCCATAGTCTTGACTATAGAACAGTCTATAGTCTTGACTATAGAACAGACTAAAGTCTTGACTATAGAAGAGTCTATAGTCTTTACTACAGAACAGTCTATAGGCTTGACTATAGAACCGTCTACAGTCTTGACTATAGAACAGTCTATAGTCTTGACTTTAAATCAGATTATAGTCTTGACTATAGATCTTCATTATAGATAAGTCTATAATCTTGACTATAGAACAGTCTATAGTCATGACTATAGAATAGTCTGTAGTCTTGACTATAGAACAGTCTATAGTTTGAACTATGGAACAGTCTATAGTCTTGACTATAGAACAGTCTATTGACTATAGAACAGTCTATAGTCTTGGCTATAGAACAGTCTTTAGTCTTGACTATAGAGTAGCCTATACACCAGTCTATAGTCTTGACTATAGACCACTCCATAGTCTTGACTATAGATCAGCCTATAGAAAGAATGCTCTAACGGCTAAAGGCTTTTTTCCATCTTACAACATATTTTTCAAATACCATCTCTATCAAATGCATTTCTACAGATTTCTTATTTCTTCATTTGCATTCGAAAACGTTCTTAATGACACAAAGTATTTCCGGTCATTGAAATGCCTCAAGCAAGAACAACAATAATATATTACTCTTTTATATATATATAGTCTCTCTTCAAAATGATTAATAATTTAAGTATACATTAACCTGATCGATAATTATGTGGATGAACAGTTGAGCATGAACAACACTCTATCCATACAACAGGCATATAACATAACATTCCTTTAAAAGATCTATCTACACGGGTTAAATGTGCGAGTATTGTACACTACTTTTTACAGAATACCCAGATACAAGTATCACTAACTACAACAGCCACCACCATTAACCAATGTATGTATGATTTTGTTCAACAACAACAACAACAACAAAAAGTGGTTAAACTTCTTTTTTAGTTGTTGTTATATTTCAGTATTGTATGTATTTCAAATACAATTACTCACTGTTATTTCTTAACCATGACATGAATACTTCTTTCTACTATACTCTACTCTATACCATCTACATACCGAAATTTATTTTTATACAATTTTTACGTTTAACGTTTATACGTTAACAGCAGCCAACAACAACAAAGGCTATACACATACTCATGACAGTTGAACCAAAACTACCTAAAAGAAGACAAAAATTTCTTGAACCAAAACGTTAAAAATAAATAAAAATTTGTAAGAAAAAAAGTACACCAACAAATAATGTAAGACAAACAGTAAAACAAGAATTAAACAGAGATACAGAATAGATTTACTTATTTCAAGAAATGTCAACAAACTAATTTTTAAAAAATAAAACTAGGAATGAATAATAAAGACTACAGCAGCAGCAGCAAAAGTAAACTAGTTAACTACAATAATAACAAAGAAATTCTTGAAATTTTTAAAGGTTTTATTGACAGCTAAAGGAAGTTGAGAGAAAAAGTGTAAGGAATGACTTAGGATCAAATAAAAACAAATACTAGGAAGAGAGTCTTAGAGAGGGAAGCAAAGGAGAGAAAATTGAAATATTGTTGTCAAAACAAGTGTAAACAAAACTGCACTTTGAACTTGAAAGTGAAGTAACATATCATACAAATTAACCTCAAATTACAAACTTACAGCCCTGGTTCTATGAAATGTGTATGTGGAACTAAAACTGTTATCCCATAAAGTCATAAAATGAAGGACTAAAGAAGAGATATACGTTTAATTCCTAAAAGGAGAGTAAGCTTCTCAAAGTCTATGTTAAAGCTGGAATTTCGCTAGTTCATATTGCATTCCAGGAAGTTACGTTTAAGGTTGGACGGTCAACGTTGACAATGTTGCTCTGGGATCTTTTGAAGAAAAAGGATTTAACCAAAATGCTGATATTGAAACAATAGATGCTCGATCAATTTCTCTAAGATTGGGACCTAGGTTAGGTTCGTTATGCAGCTATAATGTACAGAGTGTCACAGCTACACTTAATCCCAGAGGATCCCCAAAGAAAAAGGGGGAAGAAGTAATAAGGAATATATGAAGAAGTGATCCAACCAATTAGATGTATTTGATAATGCAATTAGACGCTACTATTGAACATTTGATAGATCAGAATACAAGTTCCGCCCAACGTCCGTTTACGATCCCTTGCAGAGCTAGATAATACGTCTCCTACTAACGTCCAAAGATGTTAGGTTTGGTTGATTGATCCTCGTTCTTATGAAAAAGAATTGTCCTTGAGATTGCCTGAAAAGTAACGAAGAAACGAATAATGAAACGGTAGAACTACAAAGATCCTATGGGGGTGACCCTGATGAGAGCAATAAGAGAAATCTTCTCAAAATGAACAAGTCCGAGTTTAGTATGATGGTACGTATTCCGACTGGACATACAGGATTACGAGCACAGCTGTGCAAAATTGGACGTGTGGATTCAGACTAATGTAGAGCATGTGGAGAGGTTGGAGCATTCGTCGAAGTTAGATCAAAGTATCTTGGAAGTGATGTTATTCCGGAAATAACATTCCTGACTAACACTGACTGGAAGATTTCTCCTATCAACCTAACCTAGCCTAAAGCATAATTATATTATCATGACCTGTGTTCGTTCTCAATCCGTTCGAAGAGCTAGACAATTACATAGATGATGTGCTAAGGTCTCATTGTAACATCCAAAGAATTTCTTTAAGAATAGTAATTGTTCAAAATGTCGGCAAAGGGTCGACATAAGTTAACCAAAGTTGTGGGCCACAAGTTCCATTTGAGCTTGTCTATAATAGAATGGCAGAAGTATCGTAAACTAAAGAGGAAAGGATAGAGAAGTGAGACAACAGAAGTATTGAGGTAGAAGAGGACAGCTTGCGGAGAAAGGTACTATGTCCATGTTAAGTACTCAGTAATGTAATTAGACGCTCCAATAGAATATTTTTAATATCTAACAGTGTCCATTTACGATCCGTTCGCAGAGCAGGACAATTATATAGAAGATGTGCTAACGTCTTCTCCTATCATCCAAACAATTTCTATTTAGTGGGACGTATGGTCCTCGTTGATAGTGAAGAAAGGGTATTTGCCGAATTGCTGACATTCTTTAAAGTTGAGACACCAATCGTTTGGCTGAACAGAAATCGGTGGCCATTGGCTATATACATAATTAAGTGAATGCTTCAACGTTCAACATCTGAGCTATAGATCAATTCTATGCAGATGTTTTTGACACGTCGAAATGTCCTCCACGTTATGGATTAGATTGGTATGAAGTTTAAGCAGTGCATTGCGGACGAGGCTGATTTGAATTTGTCACCCAAGTGGTGCAGCAGTCTTTACCAGACCATTTCTTCATGATTTCCCTTAAGTTATGTAAATAATTCAATTTATCGGAATGAATATAGCTGAAACATTGAAATGAAAACCTCCTGAATGCTCTCAAAGCGCGACTTTGGTATTGAGTCGGATCAATGCGGCAATGTGCGATAATTGTCTAGAAATCCGCTACGATATTGACAAGGAAGAATGCAGTTTCAGCAACGCATTACAGACGAGGCTAATGTGAATTTCTCACTAGGTTTGTTTCGCTAGACTTTCTCTTAATGAGTTTCCTTGAGTTGCAAGTCTTTGATAATAATTTCCAGTCCCAGTGGACTTCCTGTGAAAAAAAAAATGGACTAAATAGATAATTAAAATAAACGTAAACATCTAAACTAATGTTCACAATCATTGAAATCTTGGATCCAAGAGAGCGTAAATTTTAACTGCTTCAACATCTTATCGATATAACAGGTGGTT
>NW_023996936.1:0-10000 GCF_015586225.1 Lucilia sericata
AGTCCAGTCAATAGTCTTGATAACTACCTTAATATATCACGCTTACATATTATTGTTATTACTTTGTTGTTTTATTAACTACTTCCCTATTTTCTTTTCTTATTATCATTATTATTGCTGTTGTTGTTGGTTTTACGATTATTGCAAAAGGTTAAAAAACTTCTTCTATACGTGTAAGACTAATAATATGTATAAAAGACGACACAACACCTACCATCCTTTAGAATAGTACACCTACTTATGTTTTGTACTCTTATTCTTCATAAGATGACATTTTTCCAGTTTACTGCACTTTATGGCGCAAATATACACTAAAAAAAAATTTTATAATTAATGTATAAGTTCCATACAGGGAACGATGTTCACAAAGAAAGCCTGACACTTCTCTCTAACGCTTACTGTATTATATCTAAGTCAGCAGTATTAATCCATCCATATAACTCCACCTTGTATGAATTTGCCCAGATTTATTGAGAAACTCATAGATGGAAAAGAGTAATTATATATTGTAAATGTTGCTTTGTGCGAGATTATAATCAGATTTCCTTTGTGCAATTTCGATTCTGAATTTTAATTTCTTTAATTTTTCCCAGTGTAACTCTGTAACTTAAGTGTTTAAACCAAGTTCTAAGTATAGTATGACAGGGCAATTGTTTTGACTAAAGTCATGGATCATAACTCATTTTTACTACCTTTAAAATAAAATTAAAAAAAAAACTCCAAACAAAAGAAGCACAGACTGACAATGAACTTTTCTCTATATATTTATCTACTATTTTGCACTGTTTTATTATTATTTTTACCATGACTCTATATGGAAGAGAAATTGTTGTTCTTTTTTCTTTATTGTTTTGTTTGTGTTTTTCTTTTTTTGGAATCTTTTTTCTGTTTCATCTTGCATTAAAGATTTCAATCTTTTTTTGCTGATTTTTACACTTTTTTAGCTGATAATGATTGCTGCTATTGTAATTGTGAAAAAAAAAACTTGGAAAAAGGAAAACTTTATCAATTTGTTTGTAAAAGAATGTAGATGACAGAGATGGGAAAATAAAATTAAAAAAAATGTTTAAAACTTTTGGTTAGTTAGTTAGTTCGTTAGTTAGTTAGTTAGTTTAGTTAGTTCGATCGTGCTAGATAGATCGATAGATGATATAGATAGATAGATAGCTACTAGCTCGATCGATCGCTCGCTAGCTAGATCGCTAGCTCGCTCGCTCGCTCGCTCGCTCGCTCGCTCGCTCGCTCGCTCGCTGCTCGCTCGCTCCTCGAGCGCTCGCTCCTGCTCGCTCGCTCGCTCGCTCGCTCGCGCGCTCGCTCGGTCGCTGGCTCCTCGCTCGCTCGCTCGCTCGCTCGCTCGCTCGCTCGTCCTCGCTCGCTCGCTCGCTCGCTCGCTCGCTCGCTCGCTCGCTCGCCGCTCGCTGCTCGCTCGCTCGCTCCTCGCTCGCTCGCTCTCTCGCTCGCTCATCTCGCTCGCTCGTCTCTCGCTCTCTCGCTCTCCTCGCTCGCTCGCTCGCTCGCTCGCTCGCTCGCTCGCTCGCTCGCGCCTCGCTCGCTCCTCGCTCGCTCGCTCGCTGCTCGCTCCTCGCTCGCTCCCTCGCCCTCGCTCCCTCGCTCCCTCGCTCCTCGCTCGCTCGCTCGCTAGCTCGCTCGCTCGCTCGCTCGCTCGCTCGCTCCTCGCTCGCTCTCGCTCGCTCGCTCGCTCGCTCGCTCGCGCTCGCTCGCTCGCTCCGCTCTCGCTCTCGCTCGCTCGCTGCTCGCTAGTCGCTCGCTCGCTCGCTCGCTCGCTCGCTCGCTCGCTCGCTCGCTCGCTCGCTCGCTCGCTCGCTCTCGCTCGCTCGCTCTCTCGCTCGCTCGCTCGCTCGCTCCTCGCTCGCTCGCTCGCTCGCTCGCTCGCTCGCTCGCTCTCGCTCGCTCGCTCGCTCCTCCTCGCTCGCTCGCTGCTCGCTCGCTCGCTCGCTCGCTCGCTCGCTCGCTCGCTCGCTCGCTCGCTGCTCGCTCGCTCGCTCGCTCGCTCGCTCGCTCGCTCTCTCGCTCGCTCGCTCGCTCGCTCGCTCGCTCGCTCGCTCGCTCGCTCCTCGCTCGCTCGCTCGCTCGCTCGCTCGCTCGCTCGCTCGCTCGCTCGCTTCTCGCTCGCTCGCTCGCTCGCTCGCTCGCTCGCTCGCTCGCTCGCTCGCTCGCTCTCGCTCGCTCGCTCGCCGCTCCTCGCTCGCTCGCTCGCTCGCTCGCTCGCTCGCTCGCTGCTCGCTCGCTCGCTCGCTCGCTCGCTCGCTCGCTCGCTCGCTCGCTCGCTCGCTCGCTCGCTCGCTCGCTCGCTCGCTCGCTCGCTCTCTCGCTCGCTCGCTCGCTCGCTCGCTCGCTCGCTCTCTCGCTCGCGCTCGCTCGCTCGCTCGCGCTCGCTCGCTCGCTCGCTCGCTCGCTCGCTCTCGCTCGCTCGCTCGCTCGCTCGCTCGCTCGCTCGCTCGCTCGCTCTCTCGTCGCTCGCTCTCGCTCGCTCGCTCGCTCGCTCGCTCGCTCGCTCGCTGCTCGCTCGCTCGCTCGGTCGCTCGCTCGCTCGCTCGCTCGCTCGCTCCTCGCTCGCTCGCTCGCTCGCTCGCTCGCTCGCTCGCTCGCTCGCTCTCTCGCTCGCTCGCGCTCGCTCGCTCGCTCGCTCGCTCGCTCGCTCTCTCGCTCCTCTCGCTCGCTCGCTCGCTCGCTCGCTCGCTCGCTCTCTCGCTCGCTCGCTCGCTCGCTCGCTCGCTCGCTCGCTCGCTCGCCTCGCTCCTAGCTCGCTCGCTCGCTCGCTCGCTCGCTCGCTCGCTCGCTCGCTCGCTCGCTCCTCTCGCTCGCTCGCTCGCTCTCTCGCTCCTCGCTCGCTCGCTCGCTCGCTCCCCCCCCCCCTTGCTCCCCCGTTTGCCCCCGTCGGTCCCTTTTTTCTTCCCTGCTTTTGCTCCGCCTCCGCCCTTTCTTTTGCTCTTCCCTTTTTTCTCCCTTTGCCCCTTGCTCCGCTCTCTGTCCCCTTGGCTTTCCTGCCCCCGCCCTCATGCTTGCCTGGCCGTCCCTGGTGCGTGTCGCCCCCGTCTTTTCAGTTTCCCCCCCTCTTTTGGCTTCTTCTGCTTTTTCATTTCTTTTCTCTTCTCTCCTTGTTGTGTTTCCCCCCCTGCAGGTGCCTCCTCTTTTCGTTCTGTATATAGTTGTACAAGTTTTTCTATATGTATGTATGTGTTGTATCAGTATGTACTACTTTATTTATATTTTATGTTGTGGCTTTATTGTGTTGAAATTAAAGTTGTAGTTGTTGCAGCTGTCAGCTGTTCTATTGTTGTTTCCGTAATCTTTACTGTCTGGCCTATTTTATGCTAAAAAGAGTTTTCTTTCTGTTCTGCTTTCTTTCTAATTAACGTTAAACTATATTTTGCTTTGACGGATAATAAACTTTTCTTCTTTATACGATTTTTTTTTTTTTGTTACAATGAAATTAAATTGCTTATTTAGCTGCATATTTTTTATATTCTCTTCTACTTTTTGCACTTTTTAAGTAGCTTAATAAATTTTAAATATAATTGACAGATCGTTATTAAATGGTTGTATATTGTTACGAAGTTAATAAAATTTTAAATGAGATTTTTTCATTCATAGATTTGTTTAACACTTAATAGAAAGTTATATTTTTTTCCGTATACTAAAAAATCGATTAAAGTTTTCTGTTTTAAAGATATTTTTAAGAACATTTTTCGTAATATTTTGTTTTTATGAACTTTCTATTAATAACATTTTCGATGAAAATATTCAACAAGAAATTAATTAATCAAAATGTTTTGCTTTAATAATTTTATTTTACACATATTGGAATTTACTTTAATAAATTCCTTTAAAAACTAAACCTTGTTAATAAATTATTGATTAAACGATTAATCATATAAATCGATAATTTTACTCTGTTGTCTGACTAAAGTTTTTTAAAAACAATTACTTTAATAAATTACTCAACCATAATTTTTCTTTTTTCAATATTTTATAACTTAATTCCCAATTTTGATTAGATTACAAACAACATTTCGAATATGTAATCAAATATGGAATACCAGAAGAAAATTCCTAAGCAAAAACAGTTGCTAATAATGTTAATGAAGTTTACATGTGTAAACCGTTAATATGAAATTTCATTAATTTATTTTCGTAACTTCACAGGGCTGTCTTAACAACGACCCGAATATCTTACGAAATTGTCGTACCCACCACCAAAAGCGACAAAAACTGAAAAATCATCTTATTTTCTTCTTTTAAGGTGTTATTAATGACATTAACTTGGCAAACACTTGTAACAGTTTTACAGGCACCCAGATATAAAAAAAAAATTCTCACATTATACTTGTATATAGCGCGCACATAAGCTGTTGCAACAAAATTTCACCCATCGATCAACATTTAGGTGGTAAGAAGAGAGTCTTACCAAAAACATAATTTTATGAAATCATATGTTAAGCAAAGCATAGAGTAAGGAGGTAGGCATACAGACAGAGAAACGACTGCCAAATGAAAGTAAGTCATAATATATTTAATTGATTTGATTATTATAACGATGATGCTGATGATGGTTAAACGGTACACAGTATAACGCAGACTTACAAACGTCTAAAAATCCTTTTTAAAAACGGCGAAAAAGTTATTAATTATACGTAGTATATGGCGATTTAATGCGCTCGCAGCAATTGCTTTTTATTTTAATTAATGATTCATATTTTCTCAAAATAATTATTTATCCTTGTACTTGAGCATAAACTCAAGTAACACCTTTTTCGAATTATTTATAGTTTGCCAAAAAGTGTAAACAAAAATACCGAAAATGCCATAATTTATATGCCCATTGACAATAAAAATGTTACAAAATATCACTTTTTTTCCATTATTAACCACAATAAGTTTAATTGCTTGAGAAACGTGTCTAGAATGAAAACAAAGTTTATTGAAATCATAAAAACGTTAAAAACAAAATAAATTAAATTATACTACGTTAATCAGAACTTATAAAAAATGATTACATGATTACGTTTTGTATGTCTTTTAAATGGTCTTGAGGAATATTTATAATTTTTAAGGTGCTTCTGAAGAGAACTGAGTTGCTCATTTAGCGAGTTCTGCCAAAATAAAGACTAGACTATAGACTAGAATATAGACTAGACTATAACTAGACTAGACTAGAATAGACTAGACTATAGACTAGACTATAGACTATACTATAGACTATACTATAGACTAAACTGTAGACTAGACTATAGACTAGACTATAGACTAGACCAACGGTTCCCAAAAGGGGGTCCGCGGACCCCTAGTGGTCCGTAGCAAAATCCTAGGGGGTCCGCGAAGACGAACGAAAAATCATGAATAAAAATATTCTCTATATGTTAGAAAATATTAAAAATATCTCCAAATTTTTCATAAATACTAAAATACACAATTTTTTCAATAATCCCAGATTTGTTGTGACTTTTTGAATTTTTTGTTTCGGTCGTTTATCAGGATGAAGCTAGGCCCTACAAATTTATTGTTTCACTTTTATAAAGTAAAGTATTACGTGATTTGTAATTTTTATAAATGTATATGTATCGAAATAAATGTTTTATATCAGACGGATAATGATTTGCCTTAGAATTAAATACTGATATGGTATCCCGGAATATGAAGTTAGGTCACATTTCATAATATTTTTTAAATTGTAAGCAAAAGTGTTAATCTAGTTAATTTTAAATATAAATATTCCATTCCGACGTGATACACAGATTTTAACTTCATTTTGTTGTCCATATTATTAAATCAACATCAGAAAATTCATAGCGTTTTGCGTAAATAGTCAAAACCACGCAGTAAAATAATTCGTAGGTATTTTAAAATTCAAATTTAAGATCCAAATTCACAGTACATTCGCAAAGAGTTCAGGTCATATTTTATGTGGGTAACGCATTCCGCAAACATCGAAGAAGTCTAACTTTCACATATTTTCCCGAAAACTTAGCTTACATACTCAGCTCACTCCTACGCAAAAAAAATTTAGAAACATGACTCTTTAAGCACATGTCGACAATACTTGATAAAGAACCTTTTCGCTACCTTGACGAGAAATGAACATGAAAGCTCTCACGATCATAAAATTAAACATCATGTTAGAAGTCATTCTATATTTAAAACCATGCAATTGAAAACATCTCCGAAATACTAAATATTCTCAATGTACGGGAATATTGTATAGGGTTTATGGACCAGGACTAACAATTTTCGGATGAACAATTATTTATAACAATATATCAAATATGTATGGGGGTCCGTGAAATTAAATAATTCCTCAAGGGGTCCGCGAAGTAAAAACGGTGGGAACCGCTGGACTAGACTATAGACTAGACTATAACTAGACTATTGACTAGACTATATACTAGACTAGACTATCGACTAGACTATAGACTAGACTATAGACTAGACTATAGACTAGACTATAGACTAGACTAGACATGACTAGACTATAGACTAGACTATAGACTAGACTATAGACTAGACTATAGACTAGACTATAGACTAGACTATAGACTAGACTATAGACTAGACTATAGACTAGACTATAGACTAGACTATAGACTAGACTAGACTAGACTATAGACTAGACTATAGACTAGACTATAGACTAACTATAGACTAGACTATAGACTAGACTATAGACTAGACTATAGACTAGACTATAGACTAGACTAGACTATACTAGACTATAGACTAGACTATAGTAGACTAGACTATAGACTAGACTATAGACTATATAGACTAGACTATAGACTAGACTATATACTAGACTATAGACTAACTATAGACTATAGACTAGACTAGACTAGACTAGACTATAGACTAGACTATACTAGACTATAGACTAGACTAGACTATAGACTATAGACTAGACTATAGACTAGACTATAGACTAGACTATAGACTAGACTATAGACTAGACTATAGACTAGACTATAGACTAGACTATGACTAGAAAGACTAAGACTAGACTATAGACTAGACTATAGACTAGACTATAGACTAGACTATAGACTAGACTATAGACTAGACTATAGACTAGACTATAGACTAGACTATAGACTAGACTATAGACTAGACTATAGACTAGACTATAGCTACTAGAGACTATAGACTAGACTATAGACTAGACTATAGACTGACTATAGACTAGACTATAGACTAGACTATAGACTAGACTATAGACAGACTATAGATTAGACTATAGACTAGACTATGACTAGACTATAGACTAGACTATAGACTAGCTATAGACTAGACTATAGACTAGACTAGACTATAGACTAGACTATCTATAGTCTAGTCTATAGTCTAGTCTATAGTCTAGTCTATAGTCTAGTCTATAGTCTAGTCTATAGTCTAGTCTATGTCTAGTCTATAGTCTAGTCTATCTATAGTCTAGTCGTATAGTCTAGTCTATAGTCTAGTCTATAGTCTAGTCTATAGTCTAGTCTAGTCTAGTCTATAGTCTAGTCTATAGTCTAGTCTATTCTAGTCTATAGTCTAGTCTATAGTCTAGTCTATAGTCTAGTCTATAGTCTAGTCTATAGTCTAGTCTATAGTCTAGTCTATAGTCTAGTCTATAGTCTAGTCTATAGTCTAGTCTATGTCTAGTCTATAGTCTAGTCTATAGTCTAGTCTATAGTCTAGTCTATAGTCTAGTCTATAGTCTAGTCTATAGTCTAGTCTATAGTCTAGTCTATAGTCTAGTCTATAGTCTAGTCTATAGTCTAGTCTATAGTCTAGTCTATAGTCTAGTCTATAGTCTAGTCTATAGTCTAGTCTATAGTCTAGTCTATAGTCTAGTCTATAGTCTAGTCTATAGTCTGTCTATAGTCTAGTCTATAGTCTAGTCTATAGTCTAGTCTATAGTCTATAGTCTAGTCTATAGTCTATAGTCTAGTCTATAGTCTAGTCTATAGTCTAGTCTATAGTCTAGTCTACTCTATAGTCTATCTCTAGTCTAGTCTAGTCTATAGTCTATCTATAGTCTATATAGTCTAGTCTAGTCTATAGTCTAGTCTATAGTCTAGTCTATAGTCTAGTCTATAGTCTAGTCTATAGTCTAGTCTATAGTCTAGTCTATAGTCTAGTCTATAGTCTAGTCTATAGTCTAGTCTATAGTCTAGTCTATAGTCTAGTCTATAGTCTAGTCTATAGTCTAGTCTATAGTCTAGTCTATAGTCTAGTCTATAGTCTAGTCTATAGTCTAGTCTATAGTCTAGTCTATAGTCTAGTCTATAGTCTAGTCTAGTCTATAGTCTAGTCTATAGTCTAGTCTATAGTCTAGTCTATAGTCTAGTCTAGTCTATAGTCTATAGTCTAGTCTATAGTCTAGTCAATAGTCTAGTCTATAGTCTAGTCTATAGTCTAGTCCAGCGGTTCCCACCGTTTTTTACTTCGCGGACCCCTTGAGGAATTTATTTAATTTCACGGACCCCCATACATATTTTGATATCTTATTGTTATAAATAATTGTTCATCCGAAAATTGTCTTAGTCCTGGTCCATAAACCCTATACAATATTCCCCGTACATTGAGAATATTTAGTATTTCGGAGATGTTTTCAATTGCATGGTTTTAAATATAGAATGACTTCTAACATGATGTTTAATTTTATGATCGTGAGAGCTTTCATGTTCATTTCTCGTCAAGGTAGCGAAAAGGTTTCTTATCAAGTATTGTCGACATGTGCTTAAAGAGTCATGTTTCTAATTTTTTTTGCGTAGGAGTGAGCTGAGTATGTAAGCTAAGTTTTCGGGAAAATATGTGAAAGTTAGACTTCTTCGATGCTGTTGCGGAATGCGTTACCCACATAAAATATGACCTGAACTCTTTGCGAATGTACTGTGAATTTGGATCTTAAATTTGAATTTTAAAATACCTACGAATTATTTTACTGCCTGGTTTTGACTATTTACGCAAAACGCTATGAATTTTCTGATGTTGATTTAATAATATTGAACAACAAAATGAAGTTAAAATCTGTGTATCACGTCGGAATGGAATATTTATATTTAAAATTAACTAGATTAACACTTTTGCTTACAATTTAAAAAATATTATGAAATGTGACCTAACTTCATATTCCGGGATACCAATATCAGTATTTAATTCTAAGGCAAATCATTATCCGTCTGATATAAAAACATTTATTTCGATACATATACATTTATAAAAATTACAAATCACGTAATACTTTACTTTATAAAAGTGAAACAATAAATTTGTATGGCCTAGCTTCATCCTGATAAACGACCGAAACAATAAAATTCAAAAAGTCATCAACAAATCTGGGATTATTGAATAAAAATTGTGTATTTTAGTATTTATGAAAAATTTGGAGATATTTTTAATATTTTCTAACATATAGAGAATACTTTTTATTCATGATTATTTTCGTTCGTCTTCGCGGACCCCCTAGGATTTTGCTACGGACCACTAGGGGTCCGCGGACCCCCTTTTGGGAACCGTTGGTCTAGTCTATAGTCTAGTCTATAGTCTAGTCTACAGTTTAGTCTATAGTATAGTCTATAGTATAGTCTATAGTCTAGTCTATAGTCTAGTCCATATTCTAGTCTATAGTCTAGTCTATAGTCTAGTCTATATTCTAGTCTATAGTCTAGTCTTTATTTTGGCAGAACTCGCTAAATGAGCAACTCAGTTCTCTTCAGAAGCACCTTAAAAATTATAAATATTCCTCAAGACCATTTAAAAGACATACAAAACGTAATCATGTAATCATTTTTTATAAGTTCTGATTAACGTAGTATAATTTAATTTATTTTGTTTTTAACGTTTTTATGATTTCAATAAACTTTGTTTTCATTCTAGACACGTTTTCTCAAAGCAATTAAACTTATTGTGGTTAATAATGGAAAAAAGTGATATTTTGTAACATTTTTTATTGTCAATGGGCATATAAATTATGGCATTTTCGGTATTTTTTTGTTTTACA
>NW_023996936.1:15000-29475 GCF_015586225.1 Lucilia sericata
ATAGACTAGACTATAGATTAGACTATAGACTAGACTATAGACTAGACTAGACTACAGACTAGACTAGACTACAGACTGGACTAGACTATAGACTAGACTATAGACTAGATTATAGACTAGACTAGACTATAGACTGGACTATAGACTAGACTATAGACTAAACTATAGACTAGATTATAGACTAGACGATAGACTAGACGATAGACTAGACTATAGACTAGACTATAGACTAGACTATAGACTAGACTATAGACTAGACTATAGACTAGACTATAGACTAGACTATAGACTAGACTATAGACTAGACTATAGACTAGACTATAGACTAGACTATAGACTAGACTATAGACTAGACTATAGACTAGACTATAGACTGGACTATAGACTATACTATAGACTAGACTATAGACTGGAATATAGACTAGACTATAGACTAGACTGTAGACTAGACTATAGACTAGATTATAGACTAGACGATAGACTAGACGATAGACTAGACGATAGACTAAACTATAGACTAGACTATAGACTAGACTATAGACTAGACTATAGACTAGACTATAGACTAGACTATAGACTAGACTATATACTAGACTATAGACTAGACTATAGACTAGACTATAGACTAGACTATAGACTAGACTATAGACTAGACTATAGACTAGACTATAGACTAGACTATAGACTAGACTATAGACTAGACTATAGACTAGACTATAGACTAGACTATAGACTAGACTATAGACTAGACTATAGACTAGACTATAGACTAGACTATAGACTAGACTATAGACTAGACTATAGACTAGACTATAGACTAGACTATAGACTAGACTATAGACTAGACTATAGACTAGACTATAGACTAGACTATAGACTAGACTATAGACTAGACTATAGACTAGACTATAGACTAGACTATAGACTAGACTATAGACTAGACTATAGACTAGACTATAGACTAGACTACTAGACTAGACTATAGACCAGACTATAGACGAGACTATAGACTAGACTATAGACTAGACTATAGACTAGACTATAGACTAGACTATAGACTAGACTATAGACTAGACTATAGACTAGACTATAGACTAGACTATTTTTGAGTATTTTTGACTAGACTATAGACTAGACTGTAGACTTTAAAAGAAAACGTTATAAAACATAACTCAACTTCAAAAAGAGAACCACCCTAATCAACACATAGACTATAGACTAGACTATAGACTAGACTATAGACTAGACTATAGAGTAGACTATAGACTAGACTATAGACTATACTATAGACTAGACTATTTTTGAGTATTTTTGACTAGACTATAGACTAGACTGTAGACTTTAAAAGAAAACATTATTAAACATAACTCAACTTCAAAAGAGAACCACCCTAATCAACACAATGCATTTCTATGTAATTGTATGCAGCAAAATAAACTGTTCAAAAAAGAAGCTAATATCTATGTATGTCTGCCTTTCTTTTTTATTGTTTGTATCTTCTCCTACTTTATTTAAAAAGATACTATACAAAAAATCTGCTGCACCAAATAGCACTTCAAGTTGAAGTTCATGTTAAGTATAGAGTATAATTTACACATAAGCTTACTTCACTTGAGATATTAAAAAACAACAGCAACAACACCACAAACAACAAATATGCTAAGTATAAGAATAGAATATTTAAAAAAATAACAAAAATATATAAAAAGAATCAGAATAAACAGAGTATGAGCTTGATATTTTTATATGAATTGAGTCTTTTGTATGCTCAAAAAAAAAAAACAATCTACAACTTCCGCATTAACAAAAAAAAAAAGAAAACAAAATTGAAAAATAAGTGCTCATATTTATAATTCTTTCTTTAATATTTATCAACATACCCGGCTAACGCTTACTGTGTCATGGGTACCACAAAGACATTGTTTACCACTACTTCTTTTACTTCTTCTCTATACAAGAGTACACAAATTGATTTACATATATACATTACTAGGTATGAAGAGTATGAAGAGTATTTAAAAGTTTATGCTTAAAGTTTTTTCTTTCTACAAATGATACTTGATTTTTAAAGCAGCTTATTACTTATACGCATTTATGCAACCATATGTAAATAAATATCACTCTTATTATTTTGTGTTGATAACAAAACACTTATTTTACTCACACTCTTAAAAATTCTCTTTATTTTTTTTTTATTTTTGTCAACTTTTTGTCTAGATAGATGTAGGAGTGAGTATCATATTCTAAATAGGCGTCATTCACAGGAGAAAGATGTAGAAGTATGAGAATAAGAAATAAAAAGGATTTATTGTTGTTTTTATTCTATATGTAAATTTATATTTACATACATATGTATAAGGGTCTGTGTATTTGTAAAAAAAATATATGTGAGTAGGTTCTTCGTTTGTGTGTTTTTCTGTTATCTTGTTGAATAGCGTGAGTGTTTTTGTTTTTTTTTTTTTTAAGTGACAGGAAAAAGGAAGTTTATGTGTTGAAAATTATGTCTGATATAATCAGAACTTATTTTTTTAAACAGGATATTTGTTTTTGTTGTTATTAACAATTAAACAATAATACGAATAATAATTTGTGACCAGTTAAGCGTAAAAAATATGATGGTAGTCATTTATTAGAGAAAAAGGATATACGAAGTAATTAGAGTTGCAAAATAAAGGGGAAAGGAAATTAACATAAAAATACTTTAATATGTGGGAATTATATAATTGTTTACTTATCAAAGTATAGGAAAGCAGCAAATGTATTTAAACCTGATACATACCGCTAGATTTCAGCAGGATGGTTTATCATGATTAAGCTGTTAATTGGTTATCATCTTGTCGATACCAATTAACCATATAGAAGCTTCGATATCTATGCGAATAATACAGAAACGACTAATATCGTCTGAGAGTCAAGTAACATTTGGATTCATGAACATAGTAAGCTTCTGTGAAATCAATCACAGCAATTACATGAATTACTCAAAAAGTTTTTCAAAAAAGAAGTAGGAATCAGTACATGGATGCACTGAAAAGAGCTTCAGGTGAACTTTTATCTTGACTACAGAAATACTGGAACTCAAGAAATCTACTATTACCACTTGCCGAATATCCAAAATGCTCTGGACTTATATTTCACAAAAAACGACCAAGGGAGAAACTCGATGAGTCTTTATATTGGAATACTTACTGGGCACAGTATGATAAGACACATGTCAGATCGTATGGGCTACCCAAGTAACACTGTAGAAATTGTTTAGACGAAGAGGAAAAATAATCGGTACAATACCTTTTATCCGACTGACTTGCTCTACAAAAACGCAGGTTGAGACATCTTGGCACTGGCCTCTTTCATGATCTGAACGGTCCCAAGAACGCGTTACTAACATATGTATCTATTCATATTTGTTAAATGTACCGGATAGTACTCTGTGGGTCCAAAGGAATAAAAAATCTCACAAATTAAGAGGAGGAATAATTACCTCCGAATATTCTCGCTTAATCGCGAGTTATCTAAATAACCTAACTTAAGTTGTATCAGGAGCGCGCTTTATAATACGTAAACAAAACCATATTAGGACCCCCACATCTCAACATTGACAAGAGGAATCTGTTGACTGAACGTCAACGTGACATTGATACTATTGGACATTGAGAATTCGTTAATTATTTTAGAATTCGCGAATTATTTATCGACATATCGACTACTCATATTTTTACCTATTGTTTTTATTGACGATTACAGCAATCAGAATTGCAAACAAAGCCGAATATCGTTACCAAGACAATCGGTTCCTCTCTCCGGAACGACTTGGAATTCAACGTACAACGACCAAGCCATCCCGACTTTACACATGTCGCTGCTACAACAACAACAATGCCGAATATACAATAAAATTATACTGTGCCATAGTTGTACCAGAAGAAGGGACCAAACGGTTCAGGGAACCTCTACCGAACACAATTGATGAGATTAAAACAAATATTGACATAAAGCGAAAACATTTCATAATGAAAAATGTTCGGCCACATGTAGGAAGACCTGTTAAAACTAATTAGAGTTCTAAAATTGTGTCGGGTCGACTAAAAATAGGGGGCGTGGCACATGCCTTAAGAATTAAATTTGAAAATTTGTACCGGCAACATTAAAATCCATATGAATTTTTTTGTTTGGACTAGCAATAGGGGGCGTGGCATTTCCCATATGAATTTATTACAAAAATTCGTATATCTAGGAAACCATTAGAGATAGAATACTCAAATTTTGCAGGGGCAACATTGACATCCGTGCAAACTTTTGGATAATCATTTGGCGGATTATCATTAGAGGGTGTGGCACCTACCATATGAATGAAATAGAAATATTCGTTTATCTGGGAACCATTAGAGATAGAATCCTCAAGTTTTGAACAAACATGGCAGGAGTAGTTATTAAATCTAATTTCCAAGACAATTTAAGACAAAAATTTGTATATCTGTGATTCCATTAAAGGCAGAATCTTCCAATTTTGCATGGGTAACATTAAAAACCACATTAACTTTTAGGAAAAATGGGTGAAATTGCATTTGTTGGCATGACATCTCAGATATGAGTTAAATGCCAGGTATCGCATATCTGGAAAACTGTTAGAGCATGATTCCTTTAAAATCGTAAAGTGGGTTTATATTTTTATTGTTATTAGGATGGCAACACACACTGGGTATAGGTAGTCAGTTGAACCTAATTTACTTCAAATCATACTACAATTTTCCAAAATTTTTGACTTTATTTCAAAAAATAAAGAACATATAGAAATACTTTATGTCTGTCAAATTTCAATTTACAAAACAAACAAATGACTTAAAAATCTATTACAAACATAAAAATGAAATTGAAATTTTATAACAGAAAAAAAGGGAAACTACTTTCACTTTCCCCGAAAGGCTGCTTAACATAATAAGGTTGGTTATTTTTAAAAACAACTCCAAAATAAAAAGAAAACAAACCTGCCCAGGAATATCGTATGACAGACAAAACAAACAAAAATGATTTAAAGAATTTCAAAAACAAACAGTTTAAAAGGAAGAGTTACAATAAAATAAATTGAAAGCAACATGAAAATATGGCATAAAATGATTGGCAACATGCAAGGCAATTTTTTTTGTTGAAAAATCCTAAAAATACACATTTATTAAGAGGCAGAATAAAGCGAAAAAAGCAACAAAAACCGACCCAAATACCAAATGTGGACACTATTTATGAGTTGAGAAATAAACACTAAATCAAAGTAAAATAAAACAACCTTAAAAGAAAACTTTTTTGAAAGCAAAACTATACTTGTAATCTTAATGGACAAATGTAAGAAATATGTATCAATTTTATACAATTTCATTATATTAACACAAATGTGTAGGTGTCAGTCAGATTTTTCTTGGATATTTTTTTTTTTTTTGAAGGAAACAATGTCGTTTTATTGTTGTTACAATTTTATGTTTAACAAAATTAAGTTGTTACAGGACCTTTTCTGTTTTCTGTTGTTGCTTTTATAAAGTGTATTTTTATATATTGGAGCGCATGTTGCCAGTGGCAGCAGACTTCTTATTTGTAGGTGATATTTAAAACTTACTTAAAATATCTTATAACAACAACATGTCTAAACTCAATGTGCAACATATTTTACACATAGTACAACATATATAATTTACATTCTACTTACAGACATCCATCCATATTCTACTAACATTTTAACTTAAGTACCTTTGAGGTTTTTTCCCCCTTTTTTGTTTGTTTTTGTAATATTTTATTTTTAAAACAACAAATGTTTATTTACGAGCATTTTGAGAAAGAGATCTGAGGAATGTGTAAAGTATCTACACTGCTGAAAGTGGTGTCAAGGTACATGGAATGGGTGAGTCATTTAAGCGTATTTCAGAAAATTACAACTGCATTTCAAACAAACTAGCAATTTCTGAAAAACAATTGGAAATATATTTAAAAAAATTTCTGAAATTCCATTGAAAACAAAGTTCTGAAACAAAATTTGAAAAAAGTCGAAACCCTGAGATCAAGTTAGACGTTTCTAAAGGATTTAGCTGTGCTGAATTGAAATATCAGATTTTCTCCATCACTTCTTGGATTTCAAATATCGTGTACTGAAATTTCAAAAACGCCATTGTTTGCACTTTTTGGGACGTATAAGTCGAAACCCTGAGATCAAGTTAGACGTTTCTAAAGGATTTAGCTGTGCTGAATCGAAATATCAGATTTTTCTCCATCACTTCTTGGATTTGAGATATCGTGTACTGAAATTTGAAAAAAAAACGCCATTTTTTGCACTTTTTGAGACGTATAAGTCGAAACCCTGAGATCAAGTTAGACGTTTCTAAGGATTTAGCTGTGCTGAATCGAAATATCAGATTTCTCCATCACTTCTTGGATTTGAGATATCGTGTACTAAAATTTAAAAAAAAACGCCATTTTTTGCCCTTTTTGAGACGTATAAAAGTCGAAACCCTGAGACCAGACGTTTTTAAAGGATTTAGCTGTGCTGAATCGAAATATCAGAATTTTCTCCATCACTTCTTGGATTTAAGATATCGTGTACTGAAATTTAAAAAAACGCAATTTTTGGCCATTTTTAAGATGTTATAACAGCGCCAAGACAACTTTATTTATAAAAAGTTGTATGCCATCTGAAAGTCTATTCTGTCAAATTTATAATAAAGGTCTAACGTCTGACATAACTCCATTATTCTTCGAGATATCTTTATCTAAATTTTGAAAATTTCTTGGTTTGCGGTATATTCATGGTATTTATACCCTACACTACTATAGCGCGGAGTGTATTATGCTTTATAAATATTAGATCCACGCCTATCTAAGAATGTTCCAATCGACTCCAACTCTCTTTTTGATTCGACTTAACGATGTCTGTCCGTCCATTAACTTCGTGGGATGACATCTCAGAAACTACAGCAGATTTTAAAACAATTTTTTTTAATAAAATTATAAAAAAATACAATTTTTGACAATTTATTGTTATATCAAGGCATATCCAAATCACTTTTTGATTAGACTTAACGATGTCTGTCCGTCCGTTAACTTCGAGGGATGACATCTCAGAAACTACAGCAGATTTTAAACAATTTTCTTTTTAATAAGTTACGAAAAAATACAATTTTTGCCAAGTTATTGTTATATCAAGCTTTAGATGAAGATAACTCGATGAAGAGAGAATATATGTCAGATATTAAGCCTCCATTTTAAAGTTGATAGAACCGATTTTCAGATGGCATACTACAATATAAATATTTTCAAGTGTTGGTCATCGTAAGCTACGACTTTTTACTATCTGGCGGACAACATTCTGAACCAAAAGAACTGCTCATTTTTTGACTTTGATAACGGGTAAGACAAAGATTCCCGACCACTATCATCAAAGGATTTATAGTTCTTCACTTTTTGCTTTTACTTTCATACAAGTGGGTGGGAAGTCTCACCTACTTATAGTCCAGATCTTGTTTCTTACGACTGCTACTTATTCTGATCGATGCATAGTAATCTCATTGGAATACGGTTCTCATCAGAACAAATTAATCTTAAACACTAAGTTTTGGTCTTTTTAACAAACTATATTTAAAATCCTTTAATTATTTCACAGACTATAAAAGACAGATACATTTGCATTTACACTGTAACACTTCTTGTGAACAACAAACACATTTTTGAATATTAAATAAAAGAATGTAATCAATCTGCATAAATATGTATAAGTATGTACATGTATAACAAACGTGTGACTGTCTTTGGTTTTGTCTTTCTTACAGCTGTCTGTCTGTCTGTCCGTTCCGATTGTCCTATCAGACTGTCAGTTTTAAACAGTGTGTGTGGGGTGTTCTTAAAAGCATAAGATACTTGCGCACATACCTCAGTTATGACTAACAATACATAATATACAAAATAAAAATATTATATACATAATATATATGTTATACGTAAATATGTATAAAATCAAGAATGTCTTAGAGTAGACTTTGTTGTTCTAAACGTACAAGTTTCTCAGGAGTTTGTTCTTGCCGGTTTGGATACAATACTTTAGTTTATTTTACGCACTTTGAAATGTTGTTTGATATAAACCAAGTCTTTTTTTATTATTCTTATAAAAACAGAACAATTTCAAACTTATGTCTGGCCTGTATTGGGTGGTTTTGATGTTTTAAGGCAACAAACAACAGCAACAACACCAACAACTAAGTCTTTATAATGCCACTTTAGAGCTTTATACAAAATCACACACTCCCTCTTACACTTTAGCCAAAAATACTTAAACAAACTTACAAAATGACTTTTGTTTTCCCAACGGTATGTATGAGTATTTCAAATATTCTGCGACGCAAGATTTTTAACAAAAATATTAGCACTCTAGAAGCTTTGTGTTTTTAAGTTTATTTTTCCTTTTTTACAAAGTGTATTTTTATGTGACATTGTCGGTCGGCATGATACTCAAATTCATATTTAATGCTGTTCTAAAAAAAAGTTTATTGAAAATACATTTTTCCTAACCACAGAGTAAGTATATGGCGGCAAGTTTTCAAAGTCTTTTTTATGGATCCTTAAATATAGTGTTATTTTTAAGAGACATTTTCATGGGTGCTTTAAAAAAAATTTTCAATAGATTTTTTTATTGTAAGCAGAATTTGAATAATTGCAGAATTTTTATAGGTTTGTAAAATTGGAATATTATAGAACTGAACTAGAACTGAACTAGAACTGAATTAGAACTGAACTAGAACTGAACTAGAACTGAACTAGAGCTGAACTAGAACTGAACAAGAAATGAACTAGAACTGAACTAGAACTGAACTAGAACTGAACTAGAACTGAACTAGAACTGAACTAGAACTGAACTAGAACTGAACTAGAACTGAACTAGAACTGAACTAGAACTGAACTAGAACTGAACTAGAACTGAACTAGAACTGAACTAGAACTGAACTAGAACTGAACTAGAACTGAACTAGAACTGAACTAGAACTGAACTAGAACTGAACTAGAACTGAACTAGAACTGAACTAGAACTGAACTAGAACTGAACTAGAACTGAACTAGAACTGAACTAGAACTGAACTAGAACTGAACTAGAACTGAACTAGAACTGAACTAGAACTGAACTAGAACTGAACTAGAACTGAACTAGAACTGAACTAGAACTGAACTAGAACTGAACTAGAACTGAACTAGAACTGAACTAGAACTGAACTAGAACTGAACTAGAACTGAACTAGAACTGAACTAGAACTGAACTAGAACTGAACTAGAACTGAACTAGAACTGAACTAGAACTGAACTAGAACTGAACTAGAACTGAACTAGAACTGAACTAGAACTGAACTAGAACTGAACTAGAACTGAACTAGAACTGAACTAGAACTGAACTAGAACTGAACATGAACTGAACTAGAACTGAAGTTTTTTCATTTTTCTTATTTTCATTCTTTATAAATTAAACAATAATGTCAGATTTTTAACTTTGTCTTGTAAAAAAACCTCCCATTTGCTAAACCTCGTTTGTTAGGTATATTTTTAGAAACTTTTTCTCTGAAGAAAACAACTAATAAAAAATAGATTTATTTATTCATTTGTTCGCGGCTGTAACCAATGGTTCATAAATTATTGTAACGTAATAATGTTTACACCCAGTTTAGACTTTTTTCTAGCAGCCGCTAAAAGAACAAAGAAATTCTTGTCAGTATTTAAAGAATTTAACGTCTATACACACATATCTACACCTATTTCCATCTACTACTTAATTAACATTAGATGTGTTAAAAAGCTTTAAATCTTTAACGATTTAAGCAAAAGATGAAAAAACATCTACCATAAACATTAAAGTTTCATGAATCGTTTAACTGTATGGACTTGGTCAGAACCATTACCTTACCCATAACGATTTTTATTAAGCCTCATTTGCTGTTGAACTTTCTTGAGATTTCTTGAACAACAACGAACGTCAACACAAAAACCTTCATTGTTATTTAATTTTCAAATAAATCTTAGAGGTGCGTATGGGGATATTTTTATACTTTGGCTTAAGTACTTTATTTCTTAAGAAAATTTTATCTCTCATGGTTGTGGTTTAATTCCCTTTAAATATAAAATACTTTAACAATTCAATTTCATTTAATTTGGTTTATATTTGTTGCTTAATTCTTTTTTACGTTTCACCTTGAAAATTCATCCATTATCAGTTAATTGGCCAACCTGAAATTAAAATGAAAAGCCTTGCCTTTTTTACACCCTACACCATTATAGTGGTCAGGCAATTACATACAAAAATATGTTTTTGGGATGAAGTTTCTAACATAAAAAATATTGGTTCGACAGATCCTCCGGTCTTTTGGAAGATAATTCCATACATTTTCTGAGATAACTTCTAACGAACTGAAATCATATTATAGAATATTTGATGATCGGTTCAATGTCGGTCATGTCCTGCTAGTTAACAGCAGTGTAGAGTATACATTCTTACTTACATTATTTCTCAAGTTTTTCTCCCATAAACATTGCATCTAAACAAAATCCTTAGTACTCACGCACATTCAATGAATGTCACTATAATTTCTGACTGTCAGAGTGCAGCAATGTGTAGGAAAGAACAGAGAAGAGAAACAACAAAATAGACAGACAGGCAATCAGAAGTCATGGTTTCTAGCTGCCTGTTGTTGACGTGTAGCCAGAGCCAAAGAGACTCCCATAAGTCAGAGTAGCAAAAGTACTAACGATAAGGTTAATTGCTTTTTACTGTGACAGCTTTAATATTCTGAGAGTATGTATTTAATTGTTGTTGTTATTGTGAGGATTAAAAATACATTAAGAATTTCTGTTTCTTTTTTATTTTCTTGGTTTTTATTATTGTGAAAATGCAGAAAATGAAATAAAAAATCGCAGACATTTTTGTTATGTCGCTTATTCCTTGAGTAATTAGTCAATTTTTGTTGTAATATTTAACGAGAGAGGCAGAGAAGGTTATAATTGTTTTAATTACATTTATTTATGGCTTAGTTGACCAACTGGTCATGAATGTCGTGTCTTTAAGTCAATTGTGCCATTTGAATATTTAACATTTTAATTGGCGTTATTTTTTAATCTCTAAATCCCGTATTTTCATAATAAAAGTTCTAGTTCAGGTCTAGTTCAGTTCTAGTTTAGTTCTAGTTTAGTTCTAGTTCAGTTCTAGTTCAGTTCTAGTTTAGTTCTAGTTCAGTTCTAGTTCAGTTCTAATTCAGTTCTAGTTCAGTTCTAGTTCAGTTCTAGTTCAGTTCTAGTTCAGTTCTAGTTCAGTTCTAGTTCAGTTCTAGTTAAGTTCTAGTTCAGTTCTAGTTCAGTTCTAGTTCAGTTCTAGTTCAGTTCTAGTTCAGTTCTAGTTCAGTTCTAGTTCAGTTCTAGTTCAGTTCTAGTTCAGTTCTAGTTCAGTTCTAGTTCAGTTCTAGTTCAGTTCTAGTTCAGTTCTAGTTCAGTTCTAGTTCAGTTCTAGTTCAGTTCTAGTTCAGTTCTAGTTCAGTTCTAGTTCAGTTCTAGTTCAGTTCTAGTTCAGTTCTAGTTCAGTTCTAGTTCAGCTCTAGTTCAGCTCTAGTTCAGTTCTAGTTCAGTTCTAGTTCAGTTCTAGTTCAGTTCTAGTTCAGTTCTAGTTCAGCTCTAGTTCAGTTCAAGTTCAGTTCTAGTTCAGTTCTAGTTCAGTTCTAGTTCAGTTCTAGTTCAGTTCTAGTTCAGTTCTAGTTCAGTTCTAGTTCAGTTCTAGTTCAGTTCTAGTTCAGTTCTAGTTCAGTTCTAGTTCAGTTCTAGTTCAGTTCTAGTTCAGATCTAGTTCAGTTCTAGTTCAGTTCTAGTTCAGTTCTAGTTCAGTTCTAGTTCAGTTCTAGTTCAGTTCTAGTTCAGTTCTAGTTCAGTTCTAGTTCAGTTCTAGTTCAGTTCTAGTTCAGTTCTAGTTCAGTTCTAGTTCAGTTCTAGTTCAGTTCTAGTTCAGTTCTAGTTCAGTTAGTTCAGTTCTAGTTCAGTTCTAGTTCAGTTCTAGTTCAGTTCTAGTTCAGTTCTAGTTCAGTTCTAGTTCAGTTCTAGTTCAGTTCTAGTTCAGTTCTAGTTCAGTTCTAGTTCAGTTCTAGTTCAGTTCTAGTTCAGTTCTAGTTCAGTTCTAGTTCAGTTCTAGTTCAGTTCTAGTTCAGTTCTAGTTCAGTTCTAGTTCAGTTCTAGTTCAGTTCTAGTTCAGTTCTAGTTCTAGTTCAGTTCTAGTTCTAGTTCAGTTCTAGTTCAGTTCTAGTTCAGTTCTAGTTCAGTTCTAGTTCAGTTCTAGTTCAGTTCTAGTTCAGTTCTAGTTCAGTTCTAGTTCAGTTCTAGTTCAGTTCTAGTTCAGTTCTAGTTCAGTTCTAGTTCAGTTCTAGTTCAGTTCTAGTTCAGTTCTAGTTCAGTTCTAGTTCAGTTCTAGTTCAGTTCTAGCTAGTTCAGTTCTAGTTCAGTTCTAGTTCAGTTCTAGTTCAGTTCTAGTTCAGTTCTAGCTCAGTTCTAGTTCAGTTCTAGTTCAGTTCTAGTTCAGTTCTAGTTCAGTTCTAGTTCAGTTCTAGTTCAGTTCTAGTTCAGTTCTAGTTCAGTTCTAGTTCTAGTTCAGTTCTAGTTCTAGTTCTAGTTCAGTTCTAGTTCAGTTCTAGTTCAGTTCTAGTTCAGTTCTAGTTCAGTTCTAGTTCAGTTCTAGCTCAGTTCTAGTTCAGTTCTAGTTCAGTTCTAGTTCAGTTCTAGTTCAGTTCTAGTTCAGTTCTAGTTCAGTTCTAGTTCAGTTCTAGTTCAGTTCTAGTTCAGTTCTAGTTCAGTTCTAGTTTAGTTCTAGTTCAGTTCTAGTTCAGTTCTAGTTCAGTTCTAGTTCAGTTCTAGTTCAGTTCTAGTTCAGTTCTAGTTCAGTTCTAGTTCAGTTCTAGTTCTAGTTCAGTTCTAGTTCAGTTCTAGTTCAGTTCTAGTTCAGTTCTAGTTCAGTTCTAGTTCAGTTCTAGTTCAGTTCTAGTTCAGTTCTAGTTCAGTTTTAGTTCAGTTCTAGTTAAGTTCTAGTTCAGTTATAGTACAGTGCTAGTTCATTTCTAGCTCAGTTTTAATACAGTTATGGTTCAATTCAGTTTAAGTGCTAAATTAACTATTATTCCCCAGATAATATTCAAAATATGAGCAAGTCCAAACTGTAAGCAAACAACCCTTATCTTCATTCAATCACAAGTTTGAACTCAATTTTATTTCTTGACATAAAAAATAAGCTTTTACTCAATAGCGGTATGTTGCAATCTAAACAAATGAATTCAGCAACAAATGTATCAAAAAGAAATGTTTAGCATTTGTTGCATAATGGATGCACGAGTTTCTTTTAGTTAAACAAAAAAAGAACTTTATTGTTAATTGCTCCAAACCCATCAACACCCCCTTCTCAGACCCTATGAACTCTTTAATATTTGTTGTAAGAGGAGAAGAAAATCACTTTGATGTTTGAGTGACATATTGTTTTTGTTGTTAATAATATTCTGAAATGCATTAAAGCACTAAGAAAACTGGAGAGTATTTTTTGCAGAGATCATGGAACAACTTTTAAACTTTATAAGTTATCTAAAACTTCAACATTCTGTAATACATATTATTCTGTAGAAAGAGCACTCACTCAGTTTTACAATGAAGTCATAAATATAGGAATAAACAGTTTAAGTATGGTTGTTCCCATTTCATCAAGTAACCTCCTCCATACCACCTCTTGAAACCATTTAACAAAAGCGTTAAAGTTTTTCTCATTATTTTTACAAAGTGAAAAAAAGCTTAAGATCAAGACTTTAATGAAGTTGTCATGGTAAACCATTTTATAATAATTTTCATTATTTTATATTTCTTTTATATTTGTTTTCCCGATAATTTTCTTAATTTTTCTTTTTTTTCTCTTTTTTGTTTATAAATGAACATTGAGTAATTGGTTATGGTACAATTTAATGCTTTTATGATTCTTTTTGTTCAGCTATTTTTACAATTTTCTTTGTTTTTGTTCTGGAAAAATCAAAGTCATGTTGATTTTTTTTTTTCGTTGTTGTGTCTTTTGTCGGAAGGTGTAAAATATTGATAGTGTGATGACGCTGATTTTTGCTGATGATAATGACGGTGTGGTTGGTGTTCTAGCACATGTTCTTTTAGTTTGTGTGTGATAGAGAGAGAGAGAGAGAGGGGGTATGATGGAATGAATAACTTTTGTAGGCGGATATCGGATCTATTGATGTATGAAATATGTTACAGAGATAAGGTGTGTCTGTTATGTGGTAGTTTTTTGTTGTAGTTATAATGTGAAAATATTAGGGTTGTACATATTGGAGGTTAAAATGTCACCACCAGCTAGAAATCAATTTGACCGATATTGGACTGTAAGAGAGCCTTAATAGAATATTTTTCTAGATATAAGCTTTGTATCATATCAGCTACGATAACGACAAC
>NW_023996937.1:0-10000 GCF_015586225.1 Lucilia sericata
ATAGGAAATCTTCGCATTCACACAGTTTTATTATAATAAAATGCTTTTCAGTCTAGTCAGTCTATAGTCTAGTCTACAGTCTAGTCTACAGTCTAGTCTACAGTCTAGTCTATAGTCTAGTCTATAGTCTAGTCTATAGTCTAGTCCTTAGTCTCGTCTATAGTCTAGTCTATAGTCTCGTCTATAGTCTAGTCTATAGTCTAGTCTAGTCTATAGTCTATAGTCTATAGTCTATAGTCTATAGTCTAGTCTATAGTCTATAGTCTAGTCTAGTCTATAGTCTAGTCTAGTCTATAGTCTAGTCTATAGTCTAGTCTATAGTCTAGTCTATAGTAGTCTATAGTCTAGTCTATAGTCTAGTCTATAGTCTAGTCTATAGTCTAGTCTATAGTCTAGTCTATAGTCTAGTCTATAGTCTAGTCTATAGTCTAGTCTATAGTCTAGTCTATAGTCTAGTCTATAGTCTAGTCTATAGTCTAGTCTATAGTCTAGTCTATAGTCTAGTCTATAGTCTAGTCTATAGTCTAGTCTATAGTCTAGTCTATAGTCTAGTCTATAGTCTAGTCTATAGTCTAGTCTATAGTCTAGTATAGTCTAGTCTATAGTCTAGTCTATAGTCTAGTCTATAGTCTAGTCTATAGTCTAGTTATAGTCTAGTCTATAGTCTAGTCTATAGTCTAGTCTATAGTCTAGTCTATAGTCTAGTCTATAGTCTAGTCTATAGTCTAGTCTATAGTCTAGTCTATAGTCTAGTCTATAGTCTAGTCTATAGTCTAGTCTATAGTCTAGTCTATAGTCTAGTCTATAGTCTAGTCTATAGTCTAGTCTATAGTCTAGTCTATAGTCTAGTCTATAGTCTAGTCTATAGTCTAGTCTATAGTCTAGTCTATAGTCTAGTCTATAGTCTAGTCTATAGTCTAGTCTATAGTCTAGTCTATAGTCTAGTCTATAGTCTAGTCTATAGTCTAGTCTATAGTCTAGTCTATAGTCTAGTCTATAGTCTAGTCTATAGTCTAGTCTATAGTCTAGTCTATAGTCTAGTCTATAGTCTAGTCTATAGTCTAGTCTAGTCTAGTCTATAGTCTAGTCTATAGTCTAGTCTATAGTCTAGTCTATAGTCTAGTCTATAGTCTAGTCTATAGTCTAGTCTATAGTCTAGTCTATAGTCTAGTCTATAGTCTAGTCTATAGTCTAGTCTATAGTCTAGTCTATAGTCTAGTCTATAGTCTAGTCTATAGTCTAGTCTAGTATAGTCTATAGTCTAGTCTATAGTCTAGTCTATAGTCTAGTCTATAGTCTAGTCTATAGTCTAGTCTATAGTCTAGTCTATAGTCTAGTCTATAGTCTAGTCTATAGTCTAGTCTATAGTCTAGTCTATAGTCTAGTCTATAGTCTAGTCTATAGTCTAGTCTATAGTCTAGTCTATAGTCTAGTCTATAGTCTAGTCTATAGTCTAGTCTATAGTCTAGTCTATAGTCTAGTCTATAGTCTAGTCTATAGTCTAGTCTATAGTCTAGTCTATAGTCTAGTCTATAGTCTAGTCTATAGTCTAGTATATAGTCTAGTCTATAGTCTAGTCTATAGTCTAGTATATAGTCTAGTATATAGTCTAGTCTATAGTCTAGTCTATAGTCTAGTCTATAGTCTAGTCTATAGTCTAGTCTATAGTCTAGTATATAGTCTAGTCTATAGTCTAGTCTATAGTCTAATCTATAGTCTAGTCTATAGTCTAGTCTACAGTCTAGTCTATAGTCTAGTCTATAGTCTAGTCTATAGTCTAGTCTATAATGTAGTCTATAGTCTAGTCTATAATGTAGTCTTTAGTCTAGTCTATAGTCTAGTCTATAGTCTAGTCTACAGTCTAGTCTATAGTCTAGTCTATAGTCTAGTCTATAGTCTAGTCTATCGTCTAGTCTATAATGTAGTCTATAGTCTAGTCTATAGTCTAGTATATAATCTAGTCTATAGTCTAGTCTATAGTCTAGTCTATATTCTAGTCTATAGTCTATAGTCTAGTCTATAGTCTAGTCTATAGTCTAGTCTATAGTCTAGTCTATAGTCTAGTCTATAGTCTAGTCTATAGTCTAGTCTATAGTCTAGTCTATAGTCTAGTCTATAGTCTAGTCTATAGTCTAGTCTATAGTCTAGTCTATAGTCTAGTCTATAGTCTAGTCTATAGCCTAGTCTATAGCCTAGTCTATAGTCTAGTCTATAGTCTAGTTTATAGTCTAGTCTATAGTCTAGTCTATAGTCTAGTCTATAGTCTAGTCTATAGTCTAGTCTATAGTCTAGTCTATAGTCTAGTCTATAGTCTAGTCTATAGTCTAATCTATAGTCTAGTCTATAGTTTAGTCTATAGTGTAGTCTATAGTCTAGTCTATAGTCTAGTCTATAGTCTAGTCTATAGTCTAGTCTACAGTCTAGTCTATAGTCTAGTCTATAGTCTAGTCTATAGTCTAGTCTATAGTCTAGTCTATAGTCTAGTCTATAGTCTAGTCTATAGTCTAGTCTATAGTCTAGTCTATAGTATAGTCTACAGTCTAGTCTATAGTATAGTCTACAGTCTAGTCTATAGTCTTGTCTCTAGTCTAGTCTAGTGTATAGTCTAGTCTAGAGTCTAGTCTAGTCTATACTCTAATCGGTAGTCTAGTCTATAGTCCAGCATAATCTATAAATAGTTTTCTTATAAAAAATTTCCTTGTTTTCCTTAACACAACTTTTCATTTTCTTTAACTTTAAAAAGAATTTTGAAATAAATTTGTTTTTGAAACGTTTTATTGGCACAAAGAAAAACAAAAAATATCAGAAGTTATTTTTCATTGTGTTGAGACACCACACTGCGTATGAGTGTTAGAGCGATGATTGTATTAATAAAAAAATAACACTCATACGCTGTGTCTCTTATGACCCCAGGGTGTTAGACTAACATCAGGAAAAGAGAAAATGTTGGAAACATTTGAAATGTAGCTGTTTCTTTTTCAACATTTTCACTTAAAAATTTAATCTCTATTAGTTTGTTGGTTTCATAATGCTATTTTATCGTTTCGTTTTTTTTTTTTTTTTGCTACGAATCTTTATATTTTATATTTTTCTTTTTAGTGTGTATTTTTAGGGGTTTTCCCCTATTTGTTTCCTTTTGGGTTATGCTTTATATTTAGTGAAGTGTCAGCAAAAGTTATGGAATGAAATTAATGCAATTTCCTTTTTGGGGGAGAAATATTCTGAAATTTTGTTAATTCTGTTTGATTGTGAAGAAAATTATGTGTATTTTTGCTGTGTCAGTTTTAGACAATTATTTGGCTTATTATTAATGAGAATTTGTTTGTAACATTTCCATTTAATAATAAAATTTTTAATAATTTTTTTATGGTAAATAATTCCATAAAAGTAAATCAGAGCATTAAGAGGATTGATATGTGTATGATTTGAAGTGTAGAATATTTCTTAGACTGCAGTATAGAATAGACTATAGACTAGACTATAGACTAGAATATAGACTAGACTATAGACTAGACTGTAGACTAGGCTACAGACTAGACTAAAGACTAGACTATAGACTAGACTATAGACTAGACTATAGACTAGACTATAGACTAGACTATAGACTAGACTATAGACTAGACTATAGACTAGACTATAGACTAGACTATTGACTGGACTATAGACTAGACTATAGACTAGACTATAGACTAGACTATAGACTAGACTATAGATAGACTATAGACTAGACTATAGACTAGACTATAGACTAGACTATAGACTAGACTATAGACTAGGACTATAGATAGACTATAGACTAGACTATAGGACTAGACATAGACTAGGACTATAGACCTAGACTATAGACTAGACTATAGACTAGACTACAGACTAGACTATAGACTAGGACTATAGACTAGACTATAGACTAGACTATAGACTAGACTATATGTCGACTATAGACTACACTATAGACTATAATATATTCTATACTATAGACTAGACTACAGACTAGACTATAGGACTACACTATAGACGAGACTATAGACTACACTATAGACTAGACTATAGACTGAGAGTAGGCTGTAGAATAGACTAAAAAGTTTTCTATAGGAAAACTTACTTTCTAAGACTCTATTCTCTAATATGAAGACAAACTTGCTCTAACTTCAAATTACCTTTTAGTTCCCTACTTCAATCCTATAAAAATCTTTCTAAATTCTTAAACAACTTTCGACTTTTTTTATTCCTTTTATATCAAGCATTCAACTGGTAAACAAGCATTTTAGTTGTCAATTCAATACCAATTCCATTTGTAAGATGTCACTTTAAACGAAAAAGAAAATATAAATTTTCCTGATGGCAGCTATAAAAAACCAAATGGAGGATAAAAACATACACACTCGCACTTAAAAAAGCAGAAAATAAAAAAAATAGAAACAAATTTTTTTTTGAAACTTAAAATGCGGATAAAAAATTACGGTCTTTAAATAAATGTATAAAATATATCATTTTATTTTATATTTATATGTGACCAGCAAATTTTAAAAAGATAATTATACTAATTATGGATTACCAGCTGTGTCTATAAAATTTTAAGATATTTTCTACTAAGACAACTATTGAGTCAATTAATTTAAGGTCTCTACTAGAGAATCATTTGGTGACATGTATTTTTTTGTTATTTTTTTCTGGGGGTAATAAATTTTTGTAAGGACAACCGCGCCAAATCAAATAATGATATTGTGCCAATGACATTCATATACAAATAAAAATTGTGTTGGAAAAAAACGTTTTCATTTTCATTACACTCACAAACGCATAAAAATGTTATGTTAGTTGTTTTTTTGGCAGCAATTTAAAAAACACAATTACAAGTATCAAATTGACCCCAGAACGTGCCACATAAACATGATTTTTTTTTTGGCATTTCACTCACTCTCGTTTATTTCAAAAATTTCCTTTCACTTGCCGCCTCTCTAAGAGCCTTAGCTTTTTAGGCAGAACGTTCAGTGGTTTTGTAGTGTTGCCTAGACCTAAAGTGTTTGAGGTTTTTCAGAAAAACTACACAGCATCAAAAAAAAGGTTTATAGTATTGCATTTATGATGAGTTTGTTTGTGTTTTGCCAAAATTTCGAACTGCTGCTTTTCATCAAGCGCCAGACACAAGTTTCTCAACCGTCTCCACATACACACACACCCATTTTTTAACCACTTTAACCCTGTTTTGCTGTAGTTTATAAAGTGGATACTAGAGAAATCAAAGAGAAGGTTAGCGACATTGAAGGCTATAGTCCTTACTACAGACTAGATTACAGACGAGACTACAGACTAGACTAGACTATGGACTAGACTTTAGACTAGACTTTAGAATAGACTATAGACTAGACTATAGACTAGACTATAGACAAGACTATTGACTAGACTATAGAATAGTCTATAGACTAGAGTATAGACTAGACTATAGACTAGACTATAGACTAGACTATAGACTAGACTATAGACTAGACTATAGACTATAGGACTAGACTTATAGACTAGACTATAGACTAGACTAAAGACTAGACAATAGACTAGACTATAGACTAGACTATAGACTAGACTAAAGACTAGACTATAGAATAGTCTATAGACTAGATTATACACTAGACTATAGACTAGGACTATAGACTAGACTATAGACTAGACTATAGACTAGACTATAGACTAGACTATAGACTAGACTATAGACTAGACTATAGACTAGACTATAGACTAGACTAAAGACTAGACAATAGACTAGACTATAGACTAGACTATAGACTAGACTATAGACTAGTCTATAGACTAGACTATAAACTAGACTATAGACTAGACTATAGACTAGACTATAGACTAGTCTATAGACTAGACTATAGACCAGACTATAGACTAGACTATAGACTAGACTATAGACTAGACTATAGACTAGACTATAGACCAGACTATAGACTAGACTATAGACTAGACTATAGACTAGACTATAGACTAGACTATAGACTAACTATAGACTAATAGACTAGACTATAGACTAGACTATAGACTAGACTATAGACTAGACTATAGACTAGACTATAGACTAGACTATAGACTAGACTATAGACTAGACTATAGACTAGACTATAGACTAGACTATAGACTAGACTATAGACTAGACTATAGACTAGACTATAGACTAGACTATAGACTAGACTATAGACTAGACTATAGACTAGACTATAGACTAGACTATAGACTAGACTATAGACTAGACTATAGACTAGACTATAGACTAGACTATAGACTAGGACTATAGACTAGACTATAGACTAGACTATAGACTATACTATAGACTAGACTATACTAGACTATACTAGACTATAGACTATACTATAGACTAGACTATAGACTATAGACTAGACTATATACTAGACTATAGACTAGACTATAGACTAGACTATAGACTAGACTATAGACTAGACTATAGACTAGACTATAGACTAGACTATAGACTAGACTATAGACTAGACTATAGACTAGACTATAGACTAGACTATAGGCTAGACTATAGACTAGACTATAGACTAGACTATAGACTAGACTATAGACTAGACTATAGA
The DNA here is from genome assembly GCF_015586225.1 of Lucilia sericata. Taxonomy (NCBI): domain Eukaryota; kingdom Metazoa; phylum Arthropoda; class Insecta; order Diptera; family Calliphoridae; genus Lucilia; species Lucilia sericata. The sequence continues at coordinate 6,597 of NW_023996937.1, forward strand.
CTAGACTATAGACTAGACTACAGACAAGACTATAGACTAGACTATAGACTGGACTACAGACAAGACTATAGACTAGACTATAGACTGGACTATAGACTAGACTATAGACTGGACTACAGACTAGACTATAGACTGGACTATAGACTAGACTATAGACTAGACTATAGACTAGACTTTAGACTAGACTATAGACTAGACTTTAGACTAGACTATAGATAGACTATAGACTAGATAGACTAGACTATAGACTAGACTATAGACTAGACTATAGACTAGACTATAGACTAGACTATAGACTAGACTATAGACTAGACTATAGACTAGACTATAGACTAGACTATAGACTAGACTATAGACTAGACTATAGACTAGACTATAGACTAGACTATAGAAGACTATAGACTAGACTATAGACTAGACTATAGACTAGACTATAGACTATAGACTAATAGACTAGACTATAGATAGACTATAGACTAGACTATAGACTAGACTATAGACTAGACTATAGACTAGACTATAGACTAGACTATAGACTAGACTATAGACTAGACTATAGACTAGACTATAGACTAGACTATAGACTAGACTATAGGACTAGACTATAGACTAGACTATAGACTAGACTATAGACTAGACTATAGACTAGACTATAGACTAGACTATAGACTAGACTATAGACTAGACTATAGACTAGATATAGACTAGACTATAGACTAGACTATAGACTAGACTATAGACTAGACTATAGACTAGACTATAGACTAGACTATAGACTAGACTATAGACTAGACTATATAGACTAGACTATATAGACTAGACTAGAGACTAGACTAGAGACGAGGACTATAAACTAGAATTTAGACCAGAATATATACAATACTATAATCTAAACTAAAGTCTAGACTAAAGTCTAGACTTTATACTAGACTATGACTAGACTATTCACTAGATAGTATCTTTTTGGGTGTATCCTTCCCCTTTATTTTCCCTTTTACCCTTGCCGCAATTGCAGTTTGAACTTTCTACATCATTTGTGAAAATATGACAAGTGTATTTTAACTTGATGTACTTCAAAGTCTAAGCAATAAACCTAACATAAAATCAGCAAAAAAAATAGTAAGAAACTTAAAAAGGTTGTTAGCTGAAAAGTTTAGATGAAGAAAGTATTTTTTAAATTTATACTTTTTCAACTAAACCGAAATGTTCTTATAGTTATAAAAAATTTTGTTGCAGCCTGCAGTTTAGTTAGGCAGCCAATTTTTTTTGGTTTAACGGTTAAACGAAAGAGAAAACACACAATTTTCTACATTCTTTGGCAGTTTTTCTAGTTAAATAAATGTGGTTTAAGTATAATACTTTCTTGCAAAAATTTTGGTCGTTGTTCTATCTTTATACCTTAAAAATTTCACTTTTGTCATAGGCTCTCTCTGATGCAAGAAGAATGTACTTATTGCAAGTTTGTTTAATATGTTATGGGAACTTTATGTCAAGGTTTCCATTAAATTTTATAGGTTAAAATTAGTAAAAGAATTGGAAAACACAAAGCAGGAAGTGAAACTGAAAGCTTGGAATTTAAAGTTTCAGGGATTAGGTTGCAGTTGCATTAATATCCTTAAATGTTTTGCAATATCAATCATATTATGTTGGACATTTCGTTTATGTTAGAGCATCAATCATAAGTTGATAAATGAAATTTTACTTGGAAAAGGAAATAAAATGAAAATTTTAGTGAAATATAGCCCGCACAGTGGGCCATTAAATAGAGAAAAGAATAATTTGCAATTTTTAAGCTAGACTTAAGTTTTTTTGAGAAAAATATGTGAGGATCAAGTACAGAAAAAATAATTTCCGGTTTTTGAACCCAACTAAAGTTTTTTGGAAAAATATGTGAGAGAAACTTATCATCTCGCTTTGCAAAAAGTACTAAAGTTTAGTGTGTTATTAAAAGAATAAATATTCAGCGATTTGTTAAATTTTTATTTTTCCGGTAGCTAATGTTGAGAACTATCAAATGGGGAAAAAATATTTTCCGATTTTTGAACCCAACTAAAGTTTTTGAGAAAATTGTGTGAATGAAACTAACTTTTTCGCTTTGCAAAAAGTACTAAAGTTTAGTGTGATATTAAAAGAATAAATTTTCAGCGAATTGTTTGATTTTTATTTTTCCGATAGCTATTGTAGAGGACTATCAAATGGAGAAAAAATATTTTCCGATTTTTTGAACCCAAAAATATAAAATAGAGGAAAAATATTTTGAAATATTTGAACTCAACTAAGGTTTTTGAGAAAATTATGTTGGAATAACCAATTTTCTCAGTTTTCAAAAAGTACTAAAGTTTGATGTGTTATTAAAAGAATACATATCTACCGATTTAGTTGATTTTTATTATTGCGGTAGCTAATGTAGAAGACTATCAAATAGAGGAAAAATTATTTCCGATTTTTGAACCCAACTAAAGTTTTTTAGAAAAATATGTGGGAATAATACATTTTTTCACTTTTTAAAAATACTAAAGTTTGGTATGTTATTAAAAGAATAAATATTCAGCGATTTGTTTGATTTTTATTTTTCTGGTAGCTAATGTAGAGGACTATCAAATGGAGAAAAAATATTTTCCGATTTTCTAGTCAAACTAAAGTTTTTGAGAAAATTGTGTGAAAGAAACTAATTTTTTCGATTTGCAAAAAGTACTAAAGTTTAGTGTGATATTAAAAGAATAAATATTCAGCGATTTTTTTGATTTTTATTATTGCGGTAGCTAATGTGGAGGACTATCAAATAGAGAAAAAATAATTTCCGATTTTTGAACCCAACTAATGTTTTTGAGAAAAATATGTGAGAGAAACAAATTTTCTCATATTATAGAAATACATATGAAGAGATTTGTTTGAATTTAATTTCTCTAATAGCTGGTACAGTGGGCTTTCAAATAAAGAAAAAATAATTTTAAAATTTTGAGTCAAACTAAAGTTTTGAAGAAAATTGTGTGGCAAAACCCAAGTTATTCACTTTTCACAAAAACTAAACCTACAAATTCTCCCTTTAATTTCAATTTCTTTGCCATGAAAACCTTAACATTTCTTACAGTTTTTCCTTATCTCAAACCCCTTGACTAAATAAAACCTTAAACTTTAACCTTTTCTCTTAAGAAATATAAAAATTTCTTTAAAACAAGTAATTATCTTATACTACCTCTCTTATAATTATTAACAAAATTAGTCCTTTTAAATTTTTCTTAGAATTTTTTCATTTCTTTTCCTTAAATAATTCTTTTATTTTTATGGCAATTTGCCAGCAATTTTTTTCAAAAAGGAAAAAAATTTTTATTTTTTGTCTTTTAACTTAAATAATAATAAAAATAGTAAAAAAGCATCTCATCAACTATAAAAACGCATTCTAA
>NW_023996937.1:15000-29393 GCF_015586225.1 Lucilia sericata
ATTTTAACTCCCCTTTTCAATTAATATTTTACAATTTTAATCCTCTTATTTTTATTTATTAATTTAATCTTTTAATAATTTGTTTATAATTTAATTGAATTTCATTTATATCAATTGAAATTACAATTTTATTTTTCTATTTTTCCCTAAATACCATTTTGGTTTATTGCCAAATATATAGGAGAAAAAGGACATAAACATCATTCAAGCATTACCACCATTTGATAAATTATTACAAAATCATTTCAAATTCATTTTTCTATTTCAACATTTCAAATCATTTTCTTCTTCCTCTTACCAAAAAAAACTTTATTTGTTTCTCATTAGCGAAATGGTCTTAGTGTCGTCTGCCGCCTGTTTAAACTTGCTGCAGCAGGTACATTTTCTTTCTTGGAGAGAGTCCTAGTTGGCAACGGTCAAAAGGGTTTTTTTCTGGTTTTCTTTTCTAAATTTTATTTCACTAATTTACATAACAAAACATGCTGGTAATTAGGTTTTTAAATGTGATTTCATTTCATAAGGTATGGGTTTACATACATACACATGTAATGTATGTAGTAATCTATAGTTGTTCTTTTTTAAATAGTTGCCAAGTTTACATATAAAGAATCATCGAGATTCTCTTTTTATTCGCTCTTAAAAGCAAAATAGAGATTAAATGAAATGAAATGTTGGTATAAAAAGTGGGTTAATGTTATGATATTATCTATAGTTCAGACTATGGTCTTGACTATAATTTAATCTAAAGTCTCGACTATAACAAGGTCTAAAATCTTGACTATGATCTACACCACAGTTTAACTATAATCTCGACTGCAGTATGGTCTGTAGACCTTTCTATAATCTGGTTTAGACTATATATCAGTCTATGGTCCAGACTATAGACTGATATATAGTTGAGACTATAGACTGATCTATAGTTGAGACTATAGAACTATCTATAGTTGAGACTATAGAACTATCTATAGTTGAGACTATAGAACTATCTATAGTTGAGACGATAGAACTATCTATATTTGAGACTATAGACTGATCTATAGTCTAGACAATATATTTATCTATATTCCAGACTATATAGGATGTAGACTTATCTATATTCTAGACTAAAGACTGATCAATAGTCTGGACTGTAGGCTGATCTATAGTCACTACTGATCTATAATTTAGACCATAGACTGATCTGTAGTCTAGTCTAGTCTATAGACTGATCTAGTCTCGACTATAGTCTAGTCTATAGTCTGATTTATAATATAGACTATAGTCTGGTCAATAGTCTCGACTATATATGGTCTATGGTACAACCTGATCTGTAGTCTAGACGATAGACTGATCAAAAGTCTTGACCATATACTGATCTATAGTCTTGACTATAGACTGATCTATAGTCTTGATTGTAGACTGATCTATAATCTAGACTACAAAGTGATCTATAGTCTAGACTAGAAACTGATCTATAGCCTTGATTATAGGCAGATCTATAGTCTTGACTATAGATTGAACTATAGTCTAGACTACAAACTATAAACTAATCTATAGTCTAGACTATAGGCTGATGTAAAGTCTTATCTATAGACTGATCTATAGTCTTGGCTATAGACTGATCTATAGTCTTGACTATAGACCGATCTAAAGTCTTGACTATAGACTGATCTATAGTCTTGACTATAGGCTGATCTATAGTCTAGACTACAAACTGATCTATAGTCTAGACTATAAACTGATCTATAGCCTAGACTATAAACTGATCTATAGTCTAGACTACAAACTGATCTGCAATCCAGACTATAAACTAATCAATAGTCTTGGCTATAGGTTGATCTATAGTCTAGACTACAAACTGATCTATAGTCTAAACTATAACTGATCTATAGTCTCGACTATAGACTGATCTAAAGTCTTGACTATAGACTGATCTATAGTCTTGACTATAGATTGATTTATAGTCTCAACTGTAGTCTGATCTACAGTCTAAACTGTCAAATGATCTATAGACTATAGAACGATCTATAGTCTAGACTATAGACTGATGTATAGTCTAAACTATAGACTGATCTATAATTTAGACCGTAGCCTGATCAATAGTCTTGGTTAGATGAGCCTATAGACTGATCTATAGTCTATCTATACACTGATCTATATTCTTTACTTAGACTGATCTATAGTCTAAACTATAAACTGATCTATAGTTTAAACTATAGACTAATCTATAGTCTAGACTATGGACTGATCTATAGTACAGACTATAGACTAATCTGTAGTCTAGATGGTAGACTGATTTATAGTTTAAAATATAGACTGATCTATAGTCTAGACTATAAAATGTTCTATAGTGTAAACTATAAGCAGATCCATAGTCTATTTTATAGACTGATATATAGTTTGATTTATAGCCTGGACTATAAACTGATCTATAGTCTGGACTATAGACTGATCCATAGCCTGCACTATAGACTAATCCTGGATAAACTGATCTGGACTGTAGATTGATCTATTGTCTCGACTAGAGTCTGGTCTATCCACTGTTCTATAGTCTGGTTTAAAGTCTTGCCTCTAGTGTGATCTATAGTCTCGATTATCTATAGGTCTCCACATACCACTTCACTCACTTTTCTTCTTCAATTATCTTTTAATTTTTCATAAATTTGTTTCTTTTACAATTTTTTCTATTCCAATTTTTCAACGAAATTTATTTCAAAACAACTCACTATCAGTATTTAAAACTTAATTTAATATAATTTATTAATTTCAATTGACCCTCTAAACACTTTTGCTAAGAGGCCAGCTTCAACCATTAATTTGCAAAGATTTAGTTTCAAGTACTTTTACTTATTATGATTAATTTGAAATTAATGGAAAATAATTTCTTGTTAAATTTTATTTTTATTTTTTGCTTGAGCTTTTTTTTATCCTTTATTTAAAGATTTTATTAACGTTAATATTGAGGCTTAAATGTTTGTTGTTTGCTTAACTTTTTGCCTTAATTTTGTTATTATTATTTATTTTGGTTTTATGTTTTAACCAGAGAATAAGTAGAATATTATTATGGCCTTGTTGTTTTATTTATTTGTAAATCCCTTAAATGGAAAATAAAATGAAGCAATGAGAAGAGAGTTAGATTTGACAATTGGTTGGTAACATAATAAGGATTAAACGGGATGAGTCTATAGTCTACACTACAGTCTGTAGTTAAGACTTTAGGTTGGCAATGTTCTCGACTAAAGTTTGGTATAAAGACTGGACTATAGTCTCTATTATAATCTGGTCTATAGCTTCAACTATAGTGTGTAGTTTAATCTATAGTCTGGTCTATAGTCTCGATTATAGTCTGGTCTATAGCCTCGATTATAGTCTGGTCTATAGTCAGGTCTAAAGTCTCGACTATGGTCTGGTCGATTATAGTCTGGTCGACTATAGTCTGGTCCATAGTCTCGACTATAGTCTCGACCATAGTCTGGTCTATAGTCTCGACTATAGTCTGGTCTGTTGTCTCGACTATAGTGTGGTCTGTTGTCTCCACTATAGTGTGGTCTATACTCTTGACTATAGTCTGGTCTATAGGTTTGAATATATTCTGTTCTAAAGTCTCGACTATAGTCTGTTCTATAGTCTTGACTATAGTCAGGTCTATAGTCTCGACTATAATCTGGTCCATAGCCTCGGTATAGTCTGGTCTATAGCCTCGACTGTAGTCTGGTCTATAATCTCGACTGTAGTCTGGTCTAAAGTCTCGACTATAGTCTGGTCGACTATAGTCTGGTTCATAGTCTCGACCATAGTCTGATCTATAGTCTCGTCTATAGCGTGGTCTATACTCTCGACTATAATCTGGTCTATAGTTTCGAATATATTCTGTTCTATAGTCTCGACTATAGTCTGGTCTATAGTCTGATTTATAATCTAGACTATAGTCTGGCCTCGACTAGAGTCTGGTCTATAGCATCGACTATAGTCTGGTTTATAGTCTCGACTATAGTCTGGTCTATAGTCTGATTTATAATCTAGACTAGAGTCTGGTCTATAGTCTCAACTATAGTCAGGCCTATAGTCTCGACTATAGTCTGGTCTATAGTCTCGACTATAGCCTCGACTAGAGTCTGGTCTATAGTCTAGACTATAGTCTGATCTGACTACAGTCTGGTCTATAGTCTCGTCTATAATCTCGACTACAGTCTGGTCTATAGTCTCGACTATAGTCTGGTCTATAGTCTCGACTATAGTCTGGTATATAGTCTCGACTTTAGTATGGTCTATAATCTCGACTATAGTCTGTTCTATAGCCTCGAATATAGCCTGTTCTATAGTCTCGACTATAGTCTGGTCTATAATCTCGACTATAGTCTGATCTATAGTCTCGACTATAGTCTGGTCTATAGTCTCGACTATCGTATGGTCTATAGTCTCGAATATTGTCTGGTCTATAGTCTCGACTATAGTCTGGTCTATACCCTCGACTATAATCTGTTCTATAGTCTCGACTATAGTCTGGTCTATTGTCTGGACTATAGTCTGGTCTATTGTCTCGACTATAGTGTGGTCTATAGTCTGGTCTATAGCCTCGATTTAGTCTGGTCTATAGTCTCGATTATAGTCCGGTCTATAGTCTACTATAGTGTACTCTATGGTCTCATTTATACTCTGGTCTGTGGCCTATATAGTCGTACAATACTTTTGCTTCGTCTTAGTTTTCCTTACAATTATTGCTTGTTTTCCACTTAAAATCGTTTCCTATTTTTTTGCATGCCCGTTTAGTTACAATTTGTTAGATAATAAACTTCAAAGATTTATAAATACTATATATAAGGAATAAAATATCAAAATAATAACTAAGATATTCGCCTCCTCTACCAATAAAAATAACAAAAACAAACGGTTTATCTACTGAAACTTCATTAATATGGCTGACATGATAATCTTTATGATGATGATGACGATGTTGATGGCGGGGATATATATTTTTTGGGCAAATATTTGTTTAACAGTTAAGTCATCATCAATATGAATTCAACAATAAATTGTTGGTAAGAAATTGTAAACATTTACAAAATAGGCAGCAGGAGCAACAAAAACAAAATTTTCAACGTAATGGTTACCAAAGTAAAAGGAACTATAGTAAAGAGGATTATGTGGGTAATAATGATGATAATCTTAGCAGAGGTTTAAGTTTGGAAAGTTATAATTCTTTATATGAAGCAGAATTAAATAGTTGGCCTCGCCACACACAACACAACCAACAACAGCAGCATCTGCTGCAACAAATCAAATTTGATAGCATTAATAATATAAAGCAGGCTTATGGTGGCAGTAATACTGGTATTAGTAATCAAAACGGAAGTATTTGTGGTAAGTTAATGGCTGATGGTGGCCACCGTATGAATGGGTTAAATGGTCAACATTTAAATGCTGCAACTAAAGGAACAGCAACAACACCAACGTTTCAACATATCATTTATAATAACGAGACCTATGAGACACATTTAACGCATAGACAACATCCTAAAGAAGAGGACGACGATGACCATGATGATGATGATGCTGATATTGATAATATGGCCAAAACGGCATTGGCCTCCAATAAGACATATAAAAAATTTGTTTTACCCTTGGATATACCAACGCCTCCATTGCCTCTTAGCTATAATACAACTAAACGACTCTTAAGCTCACACAATCATCACACACAAACCTCTTCCGCCACCTGCCAATGTGATAAACAAACGAATTTTGCACTACAACCGCACAATAACTGTAGCATTAGCACTAACTCGAATAATAACAACAACAACAACAACAGCAATATAAAAAACCAGGTAAATCATATCAGTTTTATACAAACAACACCAACCCAGACACCACCCTCAAAAAAAGAAAATTTAAAATTACTGCATAATAAAGGCAGCAGCTCTAGCAGTACTCTTAGTGGTAGCATTGGTTGTGGTGCTCTTAATTTTAATGTAAGTGACCAACACCTGCCACACCACGAACCACTGCAACATCATCATCTATGCCAGCAAAAAAATTTAAAACTACAACATGCCACACATCAGCATCACCATCATCATCATCAACAACTACAACAGCAGCAGCAACATCACTCGCAGCCACATTGCCAGCAAAAACTACAACACCAACAATTACCTTCATATGATGCATACGCATCACAACATTATTTGCCTCAACTGCCACAACTACTCAGTATTAATAGTAGCAACCAACAGAATTCATTAACATTATCACATCGCCGTATGGCTCCCACATTTAATCGTATCGCTGATAAAAATTATATGAAGGTAAGCCGATTTTGGTTTTATCGCCCATTCCCCAAACTGCCTACCAGCCAGCCCTTCCTGCTCCAGCAAAGCCGTAATGATGGCTTTCTTCCATGTGGTTTTATTTTTTATTATTTATCGTTTTTTTTTTTCCTTTCTTCCTAATCTATAAAAGATTTTTTTGTTGTTGTTGTGTACTTAGTCTCTCTTTCCCTATATTTAATGCTCATGGCCAGTTTAATGAAGCCTGACAGGTATAACGAGGGTTGTAGAGGAAAGTTGTATTAGCAATGGTAACTTGGAAGTCAAATATTTATGGAATTCACGATTAGACAATAGTCTGATCTATAGTCTGGACTATAGGTTGATTTGTAGCCTGGAATATAGACTAATCTATATTCTGGACTATAAACTAATTTATATTATGGACTATAGACTAATCTATAGTCTGGACTATAGACTAATCTATAGCCAGGACTATAGACTGATCAATAGTCTGGACCATAGACTGATCTATAGCCTGGACTATAGACTGATCTATAGCCTGGACTATAGACTGATCTATAGCCTGAGCTATAGACTGATCTATAGCCTGAACTATAGACTGATCTATAGCCTGGACTATAGACTAATCTATAGTCTGGACTATAGACTAATCAATATTCTGTACTATTGACTAATCTATAGTCTGGACTATAGACTAATCTATAGTCTGGACTATAGACTAATCTATAGTCTGGACTATAGACTAATCTATAGTCTGGACTATTGAATAATCTATAGTCTGGACTATAGACTAATGCATAGTCTGGACTATAGAGTAATCTATAGTCTCGACTATAGACTAATCTATAGTCTAGACTATAGACTAATCTATACTCTGGACTATAGACTAATCTATAATCTGGACTATAGACTAATCTATAGTCTGGACTATTGACAAATCTATAGTCTGCACTATAGACTAATCTATAGTCTAGACTATATACTAATCTATAGTCTGGACTATAGACTAATCTATAGTCTGGACTATAGACTAATCTATAGTCTGGACTATAGACTAATCTATAGACTGGACTATAGACTAATCTATAGTCTGGACTATAGACTAATCTATAGTCTGGACTATAGACTAATCTATAGTCTGGACTATAGACTAATCTATAGTCTGGACTATAGACTAATCTATAGTCTGGACTATAGACTTATCTATAGTCTGGACTATAGACTAGTCTATAGTCTGGACTATTGACAAATCTATAGTCTGCACTATAGACTAATCTATAGTCTAGACTATATACTAATCTATAGTCTGGACTATAGACTAATCTATAGTCTGGACTATAGACTAATCTATAGTCTGGACTATAGACTAATCTATAGACTGGACTATAGACTAATCTATAGTCTGGACTATAGACTAATCTATAGTCTGGACTATAGACTAATCTATACTCTGGACTATAGACTAATCTATAATCTGGACTATAGACTAATCTATAGTCTGGACTATTGACAAATCTATAGTCTGCACTATAGACTAATCTATAGTCTAGACTATATACTAATCTATAGACTATTCTATAGTCTGGACTATAGACTAATCTATAGTCTGGACTATAGACTAATCTATAGTCTGGACTATAGACCAATCTATAGTCTGGACTATAGACTAATCTATAGTCTAGACTATAGACTAATCTATAGTCTAGACTATAGACTAATCTATAGTCTGGACTATAGACTAATCTATAGTCTGGACTATAGACTAATCTATAGTCTGGACTATAGACTAATCTATAGTCTGGACTATAGACTAATCTATAGTCTGGACTATAGACTATTCTATAGTCTGGACTATAGACTAATCTATAGTCTGGACTATAGACTAATCTATAGTCTGGACTATAGACCAATCTATAGTCTGGACTATAGACTAATCTATAGTCTAGACTATAGACTAATCTATAGTCTAGACTATAGACTAATCTATAGTCTGGACTATAGACTAATCTATAGCCAGGACTATAGACCGGTCTATAACCAGGTCTATAGACCAGGACTATAGTACAGACTATAGATCAGTCTATAGTCCAGACTCTGTACTGTAGACTAATCTATAGTCTGGACCATAGACTAATCTATAGTCTCGTCTATAGACTAATCTATAGTCTTGACAATTGACTAATCTATAATATGTAGTCTGGACTATAGACTAATCTATAGTCTGGACTATAGACTAATGTATAGTCTGGACTATAGACTAATCTATAGTCTGGACTGTAGACTAATCTATAGTCTGGACTATAGACTAATCTATAGTCTGGACTATAGACTAAACTATAGTCTGGTCAATAGACTAATCTATAGTCTGGACTATAGACTAATCTATATCCTTGACTATAGACTAATTTATAGCCTAGACTATAGACTAATCTATAGTCTGGACTATTGACTAATCTATAGTCTGGACTATAGACTAATCCATAGTCTGGACTATAGAGTAATCTATAGTCTGTACTATGGAGTAACCTACAGTCTGGACTATAGACTAATCTATAGTCTGGTCTATAGACTAATCTATAGTCTGGACTGTGGTCTAATCTATAGTTTAATCTAGACTAAAGACTAATATAAAGTCTGGACTATGAACTAATCTATAGTCTGGACTATAGACTGATATATAATCTGGACTATACATTGATATATAGACTGGACTATATACAGATCTATTGTATGGACTATAGACTGAGCTATACTCTGGATTAAAGACTGTTCTATAGTCTGAACTAATCTATAGTCTGGCGTATAGACTGACCTATAGTCTGGACTATATTCTGATTTAAATTATAGCTTAAAACTGATCTATAATCTGAACTAAAGACTGACATAAGTATAGTGTGGTCTATGTTCCGATTGAGTTTCTTAACAGCTTTGCCATCTATCTCTTTTTATTATAAGCAAAACCTCTTCAAACAACCCTCGCTATAAACTACCATTTATTTCAATTAAAGGAAATAAGAACTTCAATCAACATTTTTGCTTTCATAACATTTAAGTGTGTTTGTGTGTTGAGAAATTATTATTAATCAATCAATTTATTATCATTATTATATGTATAAAAAAGTCTTAATTCAAGGCAATGTGAGAAGAACAAGGGAAATATTATAGAAAATATAGAAAATAAATTTATAACAAAGTTTTGCAAAATCCTTAGCACCCACACCTCAAGCTGTATTCAATTAGTTAATACATTTGTTTATAAGCTTAATTTTATGATTTAAGTGTTTTATGATAAATGAAATTATAAACAAAAATATTAAATTAAATTGATTTTAGGAAAAGAAGATAAATAAGGAAGAATATGATGGAAATATAAATAAAGGTGATGGTAGAGAGAGGATACAAAATGTAAAACTAAATTTTGTTTTTAACTGACCCCTTTTTAATTTAGTGACCTTAACTTTTAAATTTAGGTTTATTATGGGTTTTTTTCGCTTCAATTAAATTAAACAATTATTCATTAAACTTCAACTACTGAACTACTTAAATGTTTTATTAAAAATTACAACGAAATCTTGCATAATAACAACAACAAAACTTGATCCCACTTTAAAAAGATTTTGCATTCGTTCAACAAAACACAGACTTTAAAATAATAAACTTTTAAAACTGGTTTTATAAAAATTTATTGGAATTTTCTTGTTAACTTGTCTTTAAAACGTGATCGAATTGTGGTAACAGCTTAAAGCCAAAAAAAAATCGCAAAACAAAACACACACAACTCAAAAGCGTCAACTCTAGCTTAAACCTTTCATTTCAATTTAATTTATTTATTTGCTGCAGTGAATAATAAATGTTTATGTTTATATTGTTTTTCAACTTGTTTATTATAATAAAATTTATTTGTTTAACAAAAAAATTACAAAAAAAAGAAAGAAAAAGCAAAACAAAACAAACTAAAAACAGTAAATATTTGCACATGCGCGCACACAACCTAAAACAATTGTTCAGCAAAAGCGCAGACCATCGAAGCGTTGAAATCAGACAGAGAGTTATAAATAAAAAGCTGAGGCAACCTGAGCAATATTTTTAATAATTTTTTATTACACTATACTATCTACTAAGTTTCAGACCACAATTGCTGCACAATCGATGTACGTGCTTTGTATAAGCAAAGCTTTAAAAAACTTGGTAAGACTCTTGGTTAAACTCAAGTCAAATATACAAGTACGTTTATTACCAAATTCAGTTGGCGAATGGTTAAATACTGATCTTAGTTTTGGTAATAGAAAGTCTCTGGTACTAACTCTTCTCATCACCCAACAATGTTTATAAACAAGCCCCTCTGGAAACCAAAAATAAATTGCATAATAGTTACCTGCAGACCCCCTTTGCTTTAATAACTAAATATATTTTATGTAATTTCTTTATAATCTTTATTATCAGCTTATTACTTTTCACCATATACCTACATACAGTTGTATGTATAAGTATATTAATAGTCACCACAACAAAGTGCAGCAAAGTGTATGAGTAAATGGTTGCCATGACCATAAATGTTGAATGAAAAAAAAAAATAATAACTGGGTGAAGTGGGTTTAATTGAAAATACATGAAAAATTGCAATAAAAATGCAATAAGAGAGAATATTGTTAAAATTGTTAATAAAAAACGACTTAACAGTAAAAAATTAATAGAAAAATTTTATAAAATAAAAATCACTGGACTATAGACTAAACTGTAGACTAGAAAAAACTAGAGTAAATATATACTAGACCATGAAAAAGGCTAAAAACTAGACTATAAACTAGACAATAGACAAGGCTATAGACTAGACTATAGACTACACTATAGACTAGATTAGAGACTGGACTATAGACTAGATACGAGATTGGACCATAGACTAGACCATAGACTAGACTATAGACTAGACTATAGACTAGACTATAGACTAGACTATAGACTAGACTATAGACTAGACTATAGACTAGACTATAGACTAGACTATAGACTAGATTTAGACTAGAATGTAGACTAGACTATAGACTAGACTATAGACTAGATTCTAGACTAGAATGTAGACTAGACTATAGACTAGACTATAGACTAGACTATAGACTAGACTATAGACTAGGCTATAGACTAGACTTTAAACTATACTATAGACTAGACTATTAACCAGACTATAGACTGGACTATCGACTCTTTTATAGACTATACTATAGACTAGGCTATAGACTAGATTATAGACTAGACTATAGACTAGACTATAGACTAGGCTATAGACTAGATTATAGACTAGACTATAGACTAGACTAGACTATAGACTATAGACTCGACTATAGACTCGACTATAGACTAGACTATAGACTAGACTATAGACTAGACTATAGACTAGACTATAGACTAGACTATAGACTAGACTATAGACTAGACTATAGACTAGACTATAGACTAGACTATAGACTAGACTATAGACTAGACTATAGACTAGACTATAGACTAGACTATAGACTAGATTATAGACTAGAATGTAGACTAGACTATAGACTAGACTACAGACTAGACTACAGACTAGACTACAGACTAGACTACAGACTAGACTATAGACTAGACTATAGACTAGACTATAGACTAGGCTATAGACTAGACTTTAAACTATACTATAGACTAGACTATTAACCAGACTATAGACTGGACTATCGACTCTTTTATAGACTATACTATAGACTAGGCTATAGACTAGATTATAGACTAGACTATAGACTAGACTATAGACTAGGCTATAGACTAGATTATAGACTAGACTATAGACTAGACTAGACTATAGACTATAGACTCGACTATAGACTAGACTATAGACTAGACTATAGACTAGACTATAGACTAGACTATAGACTAGACTATAGACTAGACTATAGACTAGACTATAGACTAGACTATAGACTAGACTATAGACTAGACTATAGACTAGACTATAGACTAGACTATAGACTAGACTATAGACTAGACTAGACTAGACTAGACTAGACTAGACTAGACTAGACTAGACTAGACTAGACTAGACTAGACTAGACTAGCCTAGACTAGACTAGACTAGACTATAGACTAGACTATAGACTAGACTATAGACTAGACTATAGACTAGACTATAGACTAGACTATAGACTAAACTTGACTATAGACTAGACTATAGACTAAACTTGACTATAGACTAGACTATAGACTAAACTTGACTATAGACTAGACTATAGACTAAACTTGACTATAGACTAGACTAGACTAGACTTTAAACTAGACTATAGACTAGACCATAAACTAGACTATAAACTAGACTCTAGACTATACACTGTACTATACACTAGACTATAGACTAGACTATAGACTAGACTATAGACTAGACTATAGACTAGACTATAGACTAGACTATAGACTAGACTATAGACTATACTATAGACTAGACTATAGACTAGACTATAGACTAGACTATAGACTAGACTATAGACTAGACTATAGACTATACTATAGATTACACTATAGACTATACTATAGACTACACTATAGACTACACTATAGACTACACTATAGACTATACTATAAACTAGACTATGAACTAGACTACAGACTAGACTATAGACTACACTATAGACTAGACTATAGACTAGACTAGACTAGACTATAGACTAGACTATAGACTAGACTATAGACTAGACTATAGACTAGACTATAGACTAGACTATAGACTAGACTATAGACTAGACTATAGACTAGACTATAGACTAGACTATAGACTAGACTATAGACTAGACTATAGACTAGACTATAGACTAGACTATAGACTAGACTATAGACTAGACTATAGACTAGACTATAGACTAGACTATAGACTAGACTATAGACTAGACTATAGACTAGACTATAGACTAGACTATAGACTAGACTATAGACTAGACTATAGACTAGACTATAGACTAGACTATAGACTAGACTATAGACTAGACTATAGACTAGACTATAGACTAGACTATAGACTAGACTATAGACTAGACTATAGACTAGACTATAGACTAGACTATAGACTAGACTATAGACTAGACTATAGACTAGACTATAGACTAGACTATAGACTAGACTATAGACTAGACTATAGACTAGACTATAGACTAGACTATAGACTAGACTATAGACTAGACTATAGACTAGACTATAGACTAGACTATACTTAAAATGTTTGTACTCGAGGTTTCATATCAGTCTTCTATCCGGAGTGTGGAATAGTTGGCCAGAGTTTGGCCTGACATTTTTATGACATATTTCAAATTTCTATATAATTGCATATAGAATAATTAGTTAAGTAACTGTTTAAAAAGCGCTAAAATTTCTGTTCAACCGGAACAAAGAATGTTGATTAAAAGTGTAAATATTACAGTTGTGTGAGAGATCAATATAAATATTGAAAAAGTAAGATAAACTAGTTTTTAAACAAATATTAATAAATTAACAAAAGAATTTATCTATGTGTTAGCACAATGGCTCGAATTATAACAAACTATAATAATTTTTAAAGAAAAATCTGCTGTTAAAAGAAATTTAACTACAAATGAAGAACAGGTTTCTTAGATTATATAACACTTATTTAAGTAACACCTAATATCCTTAAGTATTTCAGCATTTTTTTTAACAAATATTTAATATACATTTTTTCCTTTCCCTCCCTTTTCCCCTATTTAAATAGAATTTAGTCTACTCACCGGCAAAATTACGACGTGTTCGTATAATACTATGTGTAGTTGGTGGTATTGTACTGTTGGCTCTCTTGGGTACAGCAATCTACTTTATAGTAAGTGGCTCAGAAGATGGCACGAATAGTGGTGGTAATGGTAATGGAGGACCCTCGAATGGCATCCACTTAGAGGATGTACTACAAGGTAAATTAGTGGCAAGACATTTTAATGGCAGTTGGAGCGGCAATAATATAATCTACAAAGAGAATAATGTAAGTTTTAAACAAGTATAGACAGGAAATGAACATATTTTCAAAATGCTACTAAAAGAATTTTCAAAATTTTCAGGCCATTATGGAGTATAATGTGTTAACGAAAAAGAGTACACGGCTGCTGTTGG
>NW_023996938.1:0-5000 GCF_015586225.1 Lucilia sericata
AATATTCTAAGAGTATTTAATTTGGTGAAAGATTAAAAATATCAGTTCATGGTTAGTTGTTGTGAACAATTGATCTGAATAGTTTCACTAGCTGCTTATACGATCGTTTGGAGAAAGTATAACGTTCTATTTTTTAGTATTCTTCAGATAAAAAAATTTACAACACAGAAAAATGTCTTCAGTAGGGGAGAAGCCAAAATTGGTGAAGGTAGAGGAAGCAAGACGTTTTATGATCGATTGTTTTAAGGCCGTCAATGTACCACAAGAACATGCTGAACAACAGGCCGATTTTATTGGTGGCAGCCGATTATCGTGGTCATTTCAGTCATGGCATGAAACCGTTTGGAAATGTACCTCAACGATTTGAGCATTAACTCTACCGATGGTGCTGCTGTCCCCACTATTCTTAAGGAAACCCCCTCTACCGCCTGGGTGGATGGCAAAAATGGTCTTGGTGCCGTTGTGGGCAATTTCTGTATGGATTTGGCCATTAAGAAGGCTAAACAAGTAGGTTGTCGGTTGGGTTTGTGCTAAGAACTCAAATCATTACGGCATGGCTGGCTGGTATCCCATGAGAGCCATGAAAGAAGGTTTGGTTGGCATGTCCATGACTAATACCTCTCCCTTGATGGCTCCTCCTACCCGTTCCAAAGTGGCTGCTTTAGGTACAAATCCCTTGTCCTTGGGTGTTCCCGCAAAGGATGATCAATTTTTGCTTGATATGGCCACTACAGCTGTAGCTTTGGGTAAGGTTGAAATTCAACGTCGTAAGGGTGAGTCTTTACCCCATGGTTGGGCCCTAGATGCACATGGTAATGAAACAACCGATGCCGAGTCGGCCTTCCAAACTGGCTGCTTAATGCCTTTGGGTGGTGCTGAAATCAACTCCGGTTATAAAGGTTATGGTAAGTTTCACTCTAAAACAAATTGTTTATGATTTTAATAAATTGCCATGTAACAACAACAAATAATTTTCCTTAGGTTTGGCTGCTTTAGTTGATATCTTATCTGGTGTTATGGCTGGTGCCAGTTACTCTACCAAATTGCGTAAATGGACTGATGTTGATCCCAATTCTACCGCCGACTTGGGTCAAGTATTCATTGCTGTTGATCCTAATTGCTTTGCTCCCGATTTCGAGGAAAGAATGGCCGATTTTAATGGTCGTTTGCGTAGCTGCGAACCGGTAAGTATTTTATGCAAAAAGTAAATGATTTTACTTTCTAATCCTTTGTTTATCTTATTCTATTATTTAGACTGATCCCGAAAAACCTGTACTGGTTCATGGTGATAAGGAATCTATGACAATGAAAGCTGTCGATACCGCTGGTGGTATTCAATATTTACCCAATCAATTACAAACCTGCGAAAGCATATCTCAACGTTTTAATGTAAAACCGTTAAGTTTTGTTTAATTTAATATATTAACGCCTATTAAGACCTCACCCGGTCATAAATTTTAATATAAACTTAAAAACTAAATTTGCAATTTGTCCATTTGTGTAAATATTACTAAATACTTTTACTGGGTTAGAAAATATAAATAATTGTTAGGTTTAATATTTTTCAATAATATAATAATTTTTAATAATTCTTGAAAGTGTTTTCCCGCAATTGCTAGGTAATATATTAAAGTTCATATCTGATGTTACTTTTGACACGTTTTAAAATATAACGGTTATCAAAAATGGCTTGATAAAATATAAACAAAATACTTCAAAATATTGATTGGCATAAAAATAATGTTATAACCTTTGTTATAACTTGTAACATCTTTGGAATATATTTAATCTTAAGTTTAATATATTCGAATTCAACGCAGCTCAAACCTTTAGAAATGCATTATTTGGTCTATGGTATCATTCTACCATTAAGAAGGAATTTAACAGTTCATCAGTTCAGTTCATCAGTTCACCAAGATATATTATAATTAATATACCAAGATAGAAACGATTAACAAGTAATAAAGTTCATAATGGTAATTAAGAAGAAATTAAACCGAAAAAGTTTTGTTCGCAAAATGTAAATTATTTAACAAAAATCATTTTACTTTAATAAAACTCTACTCACAAACTTAACTATGCAATATTGTTTATAACACTAAGATTTAGATAATCAGATAGTTGCTGATAATGAGTGTCATTTAATTTCATTTTAATACTATAACTGTTGTTATCTATTTAATAACATTGTTTATACGACAATTCAACGGGACAACTTTAAAATCATGTTAAAGTTCTTAAAATAAGTTTATGTCGAACAAGTTATGTTCAGTTTATTAACTGGTTTGTAAGATATAAGAAGAGTTATAAATCGGATTTACCTCTTTCTAGATTGTTTACCTCTTTCTTGTTGTTTTTTAGGAACGAGTGGTACTAACTAACTAAGTAACTAACTAACTAACTAACTAACTAACTAACTAACTAACTAACTAACTAACTAACTAACTAACTAACTAACTAACTAACTAACTAACGAACTAACTAACTAACTAACTAACTAACTAACGACTAACTAACTAACTAACTACTACTAAACTAACTAACTAACTAACTAACTAACTAACTAACTAACTAACTAACTAACTAACTAACTAACTAACTAACTAACTACTAACTAACTAACTACTAACTAACTAACTAACTAACTAACTAACTAACTACTAACTAACTAACTAACTAACTAACTAACTAACTAACTAACTACTAACTAACTAACTACTACTACTAACTAACTAACTAACTAACTAACTAACTACTAACTAACTAAACTACTAACTAACTAACTACTAACTAACTAACTAACTAACTAACTAACTAACTAACTAACTAACTAACTAACTAACTAACTAACTAACTAACTAACTAACTAACTAACTAACTAACTACTAACTAACTAACTAACTAACTAACTAACTAACTACTACTAACTACTAACTAACTAACTAACTAACTAACTAACTAACTAACTAACTACTAACTACTAACTAACTAACTAACTACTACTACTACTAACTAACTAACTAACTAACTAACTAACTAACTAACTAACTAACTAACTAACTACACTAACTAACTAACTAACTAACTAACTAACTAACTACTAACTAACTAACTACTAACTAACTAACTAACTAACTAACTAACTACTAACTAACTAACTAACTAACTAACTACTACTAACTAACTAACTAACTACTAACTAACTAACTAACTAACTAACTCTACTAACACTAACTAACTAACTACTAACTACTAACTAACTAACTAACTAACTAACTAACTAACTAACTAACTAACTAACTAACTAACCAACTAACTAACTAACTAACTAACTAACTAACTAACTAACTAACTAACTAACTAACTAACTAACTAACTAACTACTAACTAACTACTACTAACTAACTAACTAACTAACTAACTAACTAACTAACTAACTAACTAACTAACTAACTAACTAACTAACTAACTAACTAACTAACTAACTAACTAACTAACTAACTAACTAACTAACTACTAACTAACTACTAACTAACTAACTAACTACTAACTACTATACTAACTACTAACTAACTAACTACTAACTAACTAACTAACTAACTAACAACTAACTAACTAACTAACTAACTAACTAACTACTACTAAAAACCCTAACTAACTAACTAACTAACTAACTAACTAACTAACTAACTAACTAACAACAACTACTAGACTAACAAACTAACTAACTAACGAACTAACTAACTAACTAACTACCTAACTAACTAACTACTAACTAACTAACTAACTAACTAACTAACTAACTAAATAACTAACTAACTAACTAACTAACTAACTACGACTAACTAACTAACTAACTAACTACTAACTAACTACTAACTACGTAACTACTAACTAACTAACTAACTAACTAACTAACTAACTAACTAACTAACTAACTAACTAACTAACTAACTAACTAACTAACTACTACTAACTAACTAACTAACTACTAACTAACTACTAACTAACTAACTACTACTAACTAACTACTAACTAACTAACTAACTAACTAACTAACTAACGAACTAACTAACTAACTAACTAACTAACTAACTAACTAACTAACTAACTAACTAACTAACTAACTAACTAACTAACTAACTAACTAACTAACTAACTAACTAACTAACTAACTAACTAACTAACTAACTAACTAACTAACTACTAACTAACCTAACTAACTAAACTAACTAACTAACTAACTAACTAACTACTAACTAACTAACTAACTAACTAACTAACGAACTAACTAACTAACTAACTAACTAACTAACTAACTAACTAACTAACTAACTAACTAACTAACTAACTAACTAACTAACTAACTAACTAACTAACTAACTAACTAACTAACTAACTAACTAACTACTACTAACTAACTAACTAACTAACTAACTAACTAACTAACTAACTAACTAACTAACTAACTAACTACTAACTAACTAACTAACTAACTAACTAACTAACTAACTACTAACTAACTAACTAACTAACTAACTAAACTAACTAACTAACTAACTAACTAACTAACTAACTAACTAACTAACTAACTAACTAACTAACTAACTAACTAACTAACTAACTAACTAACTAACTAACTAACTAACTAACTAACTAACTAACTACTAACTAACTAACTAACTAACTAACTAACTAACTAACTAACTAACTAACTAACTAACTAACTAACTAACTAACTACTAACTAACTAACTAACTAACTAACTAACTAACTAACTACAACTAACTACTAACTCTAACTAACTAACTAACTAACTAACTAACTAACTACTAACTAACTAACTAACTAACTAACTAACTAACTAACTAACTAACTAACTAACTAACTAACTAACTAACTAACTAACTAACTAACTAACTAACTAACTAACTAACTACTAACTAACTAACTAACTACTAACTAACTAACTAACTAACTAACTAACTAACTAACTAACT
>NW_023996938.1:7500-29391 GCF_015586225.1 Lucilia sericata
TAACTAACTAACTAACTAAACTAACTAACTAACTAACTAACTAACTAACTAACTACTAACTAACTACTAACTAACTACTACTAACTAACTAACTAACTAACTACTACTAACATAACTACTAACTACTAACTAACTAACTAACTACTAAGTAACTAACTAACTAACTACTAACTAACTAACTGAAGTTAATAGAACTTCTGGAATGTATGTACACACTTCCTTTTCAAAATATCCTGCTTCCCAATCGGTTAACACCGACAAAATAAACTACTGCGCATGAAACTTCACCATGTGCCGTTATGTTTTTATTCCTTTTTTCAAAATTCCACTAGAGACGCAAAAACTTACAACAAACCAAAAACAAAAGATGAGTGGTGGTTAAAGGAAGTTTGTTTACATTCTACTCCACGAAAACAACAACCCCCAAGCACATTATTTTTGGCCGTTTTGTTTTTATACGCAAATTCGTTTTTAGCACAACTTTAAGAGATTTAAGAAGAGAGCAGTAAAACTGCATGATTCAAACAGCAGCAACAACAAAAGAAAAAGCTTAAAGAGTGGATTGAAAATAATTATTAGCAATTGAAATCAGTGCTTCGTGAAGCTTATGACGTTTAACAACTTACGGCGGAAAACGGTTATTATAGAACGTTGTTTTTGTTATTTACTATAGAGAAACATTGCAGGGGGTTGGTTGGTGGTTAAAGGTGGTTGTTGTCCAAAGGAAACCACAATATACATATATAAATAAAGCAAACTAGAAAATAACAAAACGCAATTTAACTGCTCAAATATTAAGTTATTTTTGATAAAATTAAACAATTAATTAGTTTTTGTGTGTTTATTTGTGTAATTGTAACATAATTTCATGATGGCCGATTCCGGTGGCAGGCAATATCAAAAATTACCTCCCGGATGGGATTGCAAATATGACCAGACGACCGGAAATTGGTAAGTGGTCATTAAAACCCTTTGTTTGTACAAATATTTTCAATATGGCGGACATTAAGTTGTACATTTGACAGAGTGTATGTGTGAGTGCGTGTTAGAAATGAATTTTTATGCCGTTTTAAATTGTTGAATTTTATTCTAACAATTGCATACTTTAAGGCATTTACTTAAATATGGCTAATGTGACGATGACTTTATATTACGTGATTTAACCCTAAAAATTAGGTCGTTTGCAAATAAAAACAAATGTACTACGTACAAGTACTTGTCTCCTTGATACTTTTAAGGCTTTAAGAGGATTTTGTTTTTGTATCTTCTATAACAGAGTTTGTATGTTTGTGTGACGCCATATGTATGTATGTAGTATATTCGTTGGAGTGTGTATATAAGGTTTCTGTATGTTAATTTAAAAATGTTAAACAAATTTCAAAACAAACAAGGACATATGACATTAGACGGGGATCTGGAAGTACATACATACAGCTAAACAAGTACGTACTTGACAAAAATGCTGCTGGTACATTTCTTAAATATAAATTTATATGTCAAATGTTAAACATGTTTTTAAAAACATTAAATGAAATCATAATTCCATATTTGAAATAAATTGAATTTAATTAGTAGATTTTTTACCGAATGCATTAGGTTTAAAAATATTCTAAAACATGAGTAAATTTATTGGGGACAATGACGAGCCGATATTTATAGAATTCGATAGCGTTAAATTTCTTAGAATATAGACAATATTGTGGAATATACTTCTTAATAGAAAGATTTTTAAACCATATCTTACAAATATTTTAAGTCCAGTTCTCAAAGTTATAGTCATTAACTGAAGAAGACCCTTTATTGCACAGTGGTATAGTAAAAATAAAGCGATATAAATCAATTAAGCCTATTTGAATGGAGTACGTAAAGAGGAAGTGTTTTCTAGTTTATGTTTTGAATTTTGAACTTATGAATCCTCTAGGAACGGGATTACGTATATCCAAAATGGGACACCTCGGTTGTATTAAACTTTTAAAACGATCTTAAATCTTTGTTTGTGTTCCGTTTGATTAATAAAGATATAACATCATTTTCCTTGAGGTCCAAATTTAAAATATAAACTCGACAATAAAACTGGATAATATCGGGAATAATTTGACCAACCAATGTAAGATATCATATAATCGGTCGTGTCCAATTATAGGTTAGGTATCGAAGGCAGCTGCTACAAAAGCAGCTCACTTGGGTCCATTTAAGTTGGTCCCGTTGTGTTACCCTAGTGGTAGCAGGAGTGTGTTCAGATGTCACTCTCTGCTTTCAGAACTGAACCACCTGATTTTGGCTTTCCTATACAGTTTATTAAGAACAAGTTTCTTACAGTTCGTAAAAGAGATTCCAGTAAAGGCATTGTGCCAGTTATGGCTAATTCATTAGCTATACAGTTACCCTGAAATTTATCGTGACCAGGGACCCATATTAGTGTTATCCTAGAATGTTTCGGTATCTCGTAGAGTGATACTCGGCATTCTTTGATTAACCTAGATGTCGTGAAGACACCCGTTAGATTTTTGATAGCAGCTTTGTTGTCAGTATATATGTATACATACATATATCCCCCGATATGTGATAGTACCTTAGCCAATTCGCTGCACGTTTGATAGCAGATATTTCTGCCTGAAGAACACTACCGTAGTAAGGCAGTCTGAAGGATGATTTAATACCAAATCCTTCAATAAAGAAACCACTTCTTGGAGCCATCAGTATAAACTCTCGTTGCACCTGGGGGTGGTTGTGTTTCTAATTCGGAATTCCTATGTGGAATCCTGGTGCGAAAGAGATTATCGATGTTAGGCTTCGTAAGGCAATAGTCAACATTTAAATGCAGTGATTCGAAGTGTTTTAAAATTCTAGAGTGCCCGTAATTTCTGTGACCAGACCACGATCAACAGGCATTTTGTCTGATCGCAGAGTTGATGGCAAGTTGGACAGCCATTAAGTCAGCTGGTAACCAGTTTAACATGGTTAGCAGTGCTTTGGTTGGCGTTGCCTTCATTGCTCCTATAATAAGTGAGAAGTATGCTCCACCGCTTGCCACCATACTATAACTCCATAAAACAATATGGGTTTGACTACTGCCTTGAAAATCCAGTTAATACCTTTCGGGTTTATTCCTCACGTTGTACCAACTGCCTTCTTGCAGGTTGTACCAACTGCCTTCTTGCATGTATAGACATTCATCACTGAATTGTATAGAGGGCACTTGCGAACCTGAAGGAAGAGATGAATTAGCTGAACACTTTCCAACAGGACCCGAAGAAGGGTGTTCAACCACTTTTACGGTTTGGACTGAAGCAGCTTTAGAGGTGCCTGCAAAGAAATCCATTGGTGCCTCGCCACTTGGGAATAACTACTAACAGATTTTTATTTCTGGGGTGCCAGACTGACTTCCCGGGTGTGTCAGACTGACTTCCTGCTATGCCGGTAGCTCGCAGACTTTTCTGGCCCGGTGTTGCCGCCTGACTAGCCCTAGTAACAGTCGCATTCGACTCTTCACGGCCCATTACCGACGCCGTGGGAGTAGGATTCCCGGGAATTATGAAGTCCCTGACCGGGTATGTGGGGCATGCTTCTTTCTTTCTTTCCATTTTGTCCTTGTGGACGGGTTGCATTTTCAACCTACTGCTAGGTGAGGTTAAACTGCGGTCCCTACTGGGGAAACAGACGCAGCCCACCAGCCGCCTAATATGGGAAACAGACGCAAGGCAAGGAGCCTTTTCAAGGTCTCTACTGTTTGTAAGATCTAAGTGGCGGTGGATTGTATGGTATATACTGCTGTTTCCAAAAATGTGCTCTGCATTTTCCGGACAAGGTTTTAGGAGAAGGGAGTCCTTGTGACATTTTTATAGATATTGGCAACTATTGGATCGCCAGAATTGGTAATTTGGATGTTATCTCGCTCATCTAAAAGCCTGAGAGCATGGCAGGAATATAGCAAGTAGCTGCTGAGATGACGATTTCGCAGATCTTCCTGGAAATTTATTGTCATGCTGCGTAGTTGATAAGGGGTCTTGCAGAGTTATCTCGCATTTAGTCGTCATATTCTTTAGTCAAGTCCATATTTAGTAACTTAAGGCTGCATTCAATCAGCTCGGCTAAGTAGTCTGTAAGAAATTATCTCATTATTACTGTGTAAATATGGATATCGCTAATTTGCCATAAAACTGACATAACTCTAAAAATATCGTTTCGAGATTTAAATTATAAATCTCCTTTAGAACTTTACAAATTTGTAAAAAGCTTTTATAATTATTTCTATATCTGCTTTCAGTTACTACATAAACTACATAACCAAAGCGATGCAACTTGAAGATCCACGTTCCACACGTTATCGCCCTTTACAAAATGAACGGTGCTCCAATGAATCTATAGCCATGCATGTAAGTAGTTTTTAACCCTATTACAAAGTAACCAATATATTGTTAACATTTTTATTCTAATTTTTCAATTGCAGTCTTTCCATGGACCAGGCGGTTCGCCATATCATGTCTATCCAACTAATAATATGCCTGCAATGCGAGCCTTCCAAACACCAAATTCTAGTCTTCATCATATGTCTACCAGTCCACTGTTGACATCTTCCAGAACACAATTGATCAATGTAAGTTTTAAGAGATCATTTATTTTGATTCAAATTTTGTTATTAAAAAATTATTTTTGCCAGGATATGTCTCCAATACCCGCTCCCAAAACCCAATTTGCTCAAGCTCCTCGTACAGTCAATATGTCGAGACGTTCTACCATACAGGAAACATCTTTTACAAATCAAATTGATACCGATGCGGTGGTTCATAAAATACAAAATATGTTTCCAACAGCTAGTGAAAATCATATACGATTACTTCTGAAAAAGTAAGTTAAATTTTGTGATAAATTTCTGATTAAATTAAATAGCCTTAAAACTAATCTAAACACCCAACTTTAAAATTACTAACTCCAAATAATAACTTTAATTTTCACGCTGCTTTCTTTATGCCTCCACTCTTGTAATTTTTTTGGATAAACTTGTAATTAACCCCACTGCCTTAGATATTATAATCGCGAAGCTGTTGTTATCAGTGCTTTACAAGTAGAAAAACATCCAGTCACTATGCCAGGACCATACGTTACACCACCAGCACAACGTCATTTATTCCACAGCAACTCGGCCATTCATATGACACCACCAGCTCGACGTTTTGATACTGGCTCACATTTACGTGGCCTTGATTACACGTGCTATTCGCGCACGGCCAGTCCAGTACCACCAGGTCGTCTTGGTAGTGTCATTAGTATAAATAGTGGTGGCCACGGTATTATGGGCCATATGGCTGTGCCACCATATCAGGCGTCACCACGTTTTGGTGATCAAATGCGTTGCTCACCGAAACCGCATTCGTCGCCAAAAATGAAATTGAGGTTTGACTTTCGAAGTGTTTTAAGATTTATTTTCAGTTTTGATTATTCTCCTGCGTTCGCCTATATAATATCACAGGACAACAGAATTTGAAACATGTGGAAACCCGGAGAGTATACTTCTCTAAAGGATTTAGCTATATTGACCTTTTTTGGACTTATTTGAGACGTTATAACAGCGTTATAACCTTTGTTTATAAAATCTGTCAAATCATCTGAGAGTCTAATCTGTTTATATAAAATAAAGGTTTAGCCAGATTCGGATTCAACACTGTTCAATCTTTAAGAAAAGTATACTTTTTCTTTCTGGGTTGAAAACTTTGTTGGCCTGTGTATTTAGTTGATTTTATATTTATTTATAAGTTTTAACATTATTTTTTATTATAACGCCAAATTTATAATCCAACTGATTTTTATATATCTTAAGTGTAGAAACAAGACGACAACGACTTTAACAACTGAGATCTGATCTGAATTCGAAATATATTGAAACAAACAGTTTAATTAATTCTACATCAGAGTTTATATCTTTTAAATATTGAATAAAGCAAAATTGGTAAAAACCTTAGAATAGATCGCCTATCCGCTTTCTAAACTAAATATGCCCTAAATGAAGGGACTTATAAATTTAGTCTACGAAAACGTTAAAAATTATTGAATAAAAATAGCTGAAACCGTTAAAAAGTTTTAAAAGAATATATGCAGCAATGAACGGTTAAAAAGTTTTGAATCAAAATATTTGAAAATCGTTGCTCCAATACTCCAAGCACTGTACTAATATTACACCAGAGGTAAAAACTTATGAGGATTAAATATTCCGAAACCAGACGTATAAAATTCAGTACTTTGATATTTTTTTCAGTACTTTTTGATATCGAAAAATTCCGCAATAGTACCCCACGACATTTCCGATACTTTTTTTAACTTATAAGCCTTTCATCCACATAGCAATCAATAAACCAGTCTGTATTCTATTCTATAGTCTAGTCTATAATCTGGTCTATAGTCTAGTATATAGTCTAGTTTATAATCTACTCTATAGTCTAGTCTATTAGTCTATAGTCTAGTCTATAGTCTAGTCTATAGTCTAGTCTATAGTCTAGTCTATAGTCTAGTCTATAGTCTAGTCTATAATCTAGTCTATAGTCTAGTCTATAGTCTAGTCTATGTATAGTATAGTCTAGTCTATAGTCTAGTCTATAGTCTAGTCTATAGTCTAGTCTATAGTCTAGTCTATAGTCTAGTCTATAGTCTAGTCTATAGTCTAGTCTATAGTCTAGTCTATAGTCTAGTCTATAGTCTAGTCTATAGTCTAGTCTATAGTCTAGTCTATAGTCTAGTCTATAGTCTAGTCTATAGTCTAGTCTATAGTCTAGTCTATAGTCTAGTCTATAGTCTAGTCTATAGTCTAGTCTATAGTCTAGTCTATAGTCTAGTCTATAGTCTAGTCTATAGTCTAGTCTATAGTCTAGTCTATAGTCTAGTTATAGTCTAGTCTATAGTCTAGTCTATAGTCTAGTCTATAGTCTAGTCTATAGTCTAGTCTATAGTCTAGTCTATAGTCTAGTCTATAGTCTAGTCTATAGTCTAGTCTATAGTCTAGTCTATAGTCTAGTCTATAGTCTAGTCTATAGTCTAGTCTATAGTCTAGTCTATAGTCTAGTCTATAGTCTAGTCTATAGTCTAGTCTATAGTCTAGTCTATAGTCTAGTCTATGTCAGTCTAGTCTATAGTCTATGTCTAGTCTAGTCTAGTCTATAGTCTAGTCTATAGTCTAGTCTATAGTTAGTCTATAGTCTAGTCTATAGTCTAGTCTAATAGTCTAGTCTATAAGTCTAGTCTATAGTCTAGTCTATAGTCTAGTCTATAGTCTAGTCTAGTATAGTCTAGTCATAGTCTAGTCTATAGTCTAGTCTATAGTCTAGTCTATAGTCTAGTCTATAGTCTAGTCTATAGTCTAGTCTGATAGTCTAAGTCTATAGTCTAGTCTATAGTCTAGTCATAGTCTAGTCTATAGTCTAGTCTATAGTCTAGTCTATAGTCTAGTCTATAGTCTAGTCTATAGTCTAGTCTATAGTCTAGTATCTAGTCTATAGTATAGTCTATAGTCTAGTCTATAGTCTAGTCTATAGTCTAGTCTATAGTCTGTCTATAGTCTAGTCTATAGTCTAGTCTATAGTCTAGTCTATAGTCTAGTCTATAGTCTAGTCTATAGTCTAGTCTATAGTCTAGTCTATAGTCTAGTCTATAGTCTAGTCTATAGTCTAGTCTATAGTCTAGTCTATAGTCTAGTCTATAGTCTAGTCTATAGTCTAGTCTATAGTCTAGTCTATAGTCTAGTCTATAGTCTAGTCTATAGTCTAGTCTATAGTCTAGTCTATAGTCTAGTCTATAGTCTAGTCTATAGTCTAGTCTATAGTCTAGTCTATAGTCTAGTCTAATCTAGTCTATAGTCTAGTCTATAGTCTAGTCTATAGTCTAGTCTATAGTCTAGTCTATAGTCTAGTCTATAGTCTAGTCTATAGTCTAGTCTATAGTCTAGTCTATAGTCTAGTCTATAGTCTAGTCTATAGTCTAGTCTATAGTCTAGTCTATAGTCTAGTCTATAGTCTAGTCTATAGTCTAGTCTATAGTCTAGTCTATAGTCTAGTCTATAGTCTAGTCTATAGTCTAGTCTATAGTCTAGTCTAGTCTATAGTCTAGTCTATAGTCTAGTCTATAGTCTAGTCTATAGTCTAGTCTATAGTCTAGTCTATAGTCTAGTCTATAGTCTAGTCTATAGTCTAGTCTATAGTCTAGTCTATAGTCTAGTCTATAGTCTATAGTCTAGTCTATAGTCTAGTCTATAGTCTAGTCTATAATCTTGTCTATAGTCTAGTCTATAGTCTAGTCTATAGTCTAGTCTATAGTCTAGTCTATAGTCTAGTCTATAGTCTAGTCTATAGTCTAGTCTATAGTCTAGTCTATAGTCTAGTCTATAGTCTAGTCTATAGTCTAGTCTATAGTCTAGTCTATAGGTTAGTCTATTGGCTAGTCTATAGTCTAGTCTATAGTCTAGTCTATAGTCTATAGTCTAGTCTATAGTCTAGTCTATAGTCTAGTCTATAGTCTAGTCTATAGTCCAGTCTATAGTCTAGTCTATAGTCTAGTCTATAGTCTAGTCTATAGTCTAGTCTATAGTCTAGTCTATAGTCTAGTCTATAGTCTAGTCTATAGTCTAGTCTATAGTCTAGTCTATAGTCTAGTCTATAGTCTAGTCTATAGTCTAGTCTATAGTCTAGTCTATAGTCTAGTCTATAGTCTAGTCTATAGTATAGTCTAAAGTCTAGTCTATTGTCTAGTCTATAGTCTAGTCAATAGTCTAGTCTATAGTCAAGTCTATAGTCGAATCTATAGTCTAATCTATAGTCTAGTCTATAGTCAAGTCTATAGTCTAATCTATAGTCTAGTCTATAGTCTAGTCTATAGTCTAATCTATAGTCTAGTCTATAGTCTAGTCTATAGTCTATAATCTAGTCTATAGTCTAGTATTTAGTTAGTCTATAGTCTAGCGAAAAATTAGTTTAGTACTTTAATGTCTAAAAAGTACTATTTTGTTAAAAGTTGCCTGACTGATATGTCATCTTCTGAAGGTGACCTTATAAGGCAACTAGAGTCGAATATGGCCCGATAATTTATGCAATATAATGAATTGTCTCATCAGTAAATTCCCTAAAAAGAATTTGGTTTACGTGGTAGTTCACTACACGCGAACTGTCAAGTAGAATCAAAGAGACTCCGTTTTGACCAAAAAGAATTTACAAGTCGTCGTTATTTTGTTTCTACACTAATTATATGAAATATTTCTAATCAGAGATCTCTAATTTTTCTTCAGATATATGAAAACTATATTCCCCAAAGCCGATGAAACTTTATTACTGGATGTTTTAGCAAATGCCGATAATAATGTACAAAAGGCTTCGGAAAAATTGATTTCATTAGGTTATATAAAAAAGATTTTGCTCCTCCACCAAAACTTACCAATCGACCACATAATGAAATGAACGGTGGTGTTAAACCAACAATTGAAGATGAAATTAAAATTATACCATTACGTCCGAAAGAGTATACTGAGGAAGAAAAAGAGGCCAGTAAGTAAAAATTTAATAATAAATTTTTAAAAATAGTTAAAATTTGTTTAATAAATTTACAGTCAAACTTCATCTTAAGGAAAAATATCCACAAATAGTTGATCATATATTGGTAATGGCTTTGGAATCGGTTAACTATGCTGAAGATCGGGCTATGCAAATATTACAAATAGTTAAGGAGGAGGAAGAACAGCAAAAACTCCAAAAGACCCCAAAGCTAGCACACACAACAACTTTGGAATATAAACAAGAGGAACTTGACGGCTTAGGCAATATATCGGGTCGTGTTAGTAGGTAAGATGTGATAATTATTAACAAAAATTACACTTATAGCTAACTATATATGTAACTGATCATCATACATAACATTTTTCCATAAAGCTTTCCATTTTTTGTTTATTTTTGGAAAACTTATTTATTTTGCTTTAACCTTTAATTCATTATACTCGTATTGCTTTATTTTTACAATAAAAATGTTATTAACAAAACAAAAATAGCAAACCCTTAACCTCAATCTTAAAATCAAGCGAAGCCAATTTACGCAAAGAAATTGTAATCAACGTAAACCCGGCACTTAAAGACGATAAAACGGATACAACGAATATTGATAATATTAACGATAACGAATACATAATACCATCTGTAAGCTCAACTTTGAAACTCTCATCGGTTACCATGTCCACAAAAAGTATTTTAGATCGTTATCGTACAAATAATAAAATAAGCGCTAATGATTTTATACGTGGAACTTATCCAGTAACAGCTATACTTTGGGATAAATTATCCCTACATTCTCGAGATAAATCCGATACGTTAAAGTATGACATTTGAATTTCTTTCAGTAACTTTTATTTAAATTTTTTTGTTTTAAATGTATGTATTTTATTAAATGTATTTTAAATGCACCTTATTTTTTAAATTTTAAAATTATATCTTTATAAAAACGTAGAAGTTTTTAAAATTTAAAATATTAAGGTCCTAAGTTTTAAAATTTTTAATCGGTTTATTGTAAATTTATTAAAATATCAGGTTTAAAAGTTTATATACACATTAGTAGCCATTTAAATTATAATAAATATATAGAAAATTATATATATTTTTTATTATAAAAGATTTATAGTTGCCCTAAGAGTTTACAAAATTATACTAATCAGGAATATATAGTAGAAAAAATTTAACTTAATTTAATTACATATTTTAAAAGTTATATTAAAAGTTCACAGTTAAAAAATAGTTAATATTATATGTATATCATTAAAAATCTTAAACTTAATATTGTATTTTTTCGTATATTTTATGATTTATAAATATCAACATATTTGCATGCTTTTTTCACTTCATTGACTCATTAGATCATTTTAAATAATATATATGGATCGTAATATTTTATAATTATGTCGTATACATATCGTAATCATTGGATCCAATATTAAATTTAGTTAAGTCAGACTATTTGCAAAACCAAATTTTAAAAATATGATCTTTGAGATTTTTTATTACATTGATCATATTTAACGGATAAGACAACGTTTGAAAGGACTGTGCTCCTCCTCTTTGAATGTAATAATGAGATGTATTAGTAATAGATAGATAGATAGATAGATAGATAGATAGATAGATAGATAGATAGATAGATAGATAGATAGATAGATAGATAGATAGATAGATAGATAGATAGATAGATAGATAGATAGATAGATAGATAGATAGATAGATAGAATAGATAGATAGATAGATAGATAGATAGATAGATAGATAGATAGATAGATAGATAGATAGATAGATAGATAGATAGATAGATAGATAGATAGATAGATAGATAGATAGATAGATAGATAGATAGATAGATAGATAGATAGATAGATAGATAGATAGATAGATAGATAGATAGATAGATAGATAGATAGATAGATAGATAGATAGATAGATAGATAGATAGATAGATAGATAGATAGATAGATAGATAGATAGATAGATTAGATAGATAGATAGATAGATAGATAGATAGATAGATAGATAGATAGATAGATAGATAGATAGATAGATAGATAGATAGATAGATAGATAGATAGATAGATAGATAGATAGATAGATAGATAGATAGATAGATAGATAGATAGATAGATAGATAGATAGATAGATAGATAGATAGATAGATAGATAGATAGATAGATAGATAGATAGATAGATAGATAGATAGATAGATAGATAGATAGATAGATAGATAGATAGATAGATAGATAGATAGATAGATAGATAGATAGATTGACGACTACTTTGTAATCAACAATATTGCCCTTCTTCTTATTAAAAATGGGAAGAGGCTGATGATAACAGTAAATTTCTGTTCAAAAATAAAAAATTGTTTTCCACATTACATATGGAGCTTTCAGCAAAACCTCCAATTCTAAAAATCGAAAACCTCCTCTGAAAATCGTTAACATTTATTAAAATATCTCGTGGTAAATGAGGTCACAGTGGGTACATGTTGGTAAGCGAGAGTATCATAAGAAATTACTACGAAAGGGGAATAACTTTTAGTTAATTGATGTAAAATGTTTACGATTTGTATACGAACGACATTTACAAAATAAAATTATACAGTAAATTATGTATAAAATGTATAAAAAATATTTCTATGAACTAATTCTACTAAATATGCCTTTTAAACTAAAAAATCACCAAACACAGGCACTCACATCGAGATCAAACAGATGCCGCCACAGACAAACTATGTAAGGATTTCAAATCTTTAATGGGTCGTATACAGACAAATGGTCCCAATGCCAGTTTAGCAAAAGGAGCAAATGAAGGTTTATTGTTGTAAGTGTATTGCATATAAATTTATATTTGATGAACAATATAATATTGGTTTGTTTATAATTCTTTTTCAGAGCCGATTATGTCACCTGGAATGGTGCAAATCCTGACTTTTGTCAAGGTCAAAGAAATCTTGCCAATGGCGCCGATTCTACCATGCGCACGGAACGTGCTTATAAAGCCTATGGTCATAATGCAGATTTATGTAAAGGACCTCAATCAAGTTTGGCCAAGGGTAGTATTTATACGCAACAAAATCCTGCTAACGCCAATAAATCAATCGATATTATATGCAATTAGTTTTTTAATTGTAACATAAACGAATTTATGTATAATTTTTTCTTTCCAAAAAAATAATAATGAGAAAAACTTTTAAGAATTTGTGCCAAAAATATCAATACTTTATGCTTCTTACTTATAAATTCCGTCTTATTATTAAATAAAATTAAACGAAAATACATACATAATAATTATGTACAGAAATTTGTTTAAAATGTTTTCTTACTTTTTTATTTGTTTTGCGTTTTTGTCGGTAAATACTATCTTAACAATTTATTCCTACCATACCTACATTTAGTCATTTTTGTTTAACAATATATACAGTCCTTTTGATATATGTACGTCCATACAGCCACGCAAGTATTACAGAGAAGATATTGACTACTGCACTCCACAGAAATTTCGGTTATACAACCTTCGAAAACTGTGCAGCGAAGGAATACTACTCCCGGAGAACTCTTTCTGTTTACACTGACCTTTTCCAAAAAAAGGGGAAAGAGTGGGAAACGGCATTTTCATCCTTGAATTTGGGATCAGGATAAGTTTTAGAATACAGAATGAATGTAGTCCTATGCAGGCTAAAATATCAGCCATAATAAGAGCAAATTATACCGATGGCCAAACTGCTATCAAATCTCTGATTGGTGTATAAATTACATCCATGCTAGTCCAGGAATACTGGGCTTCCTTAAATAGAATAGCGAGACATTCAATAGACGTGATCAAATGGGTACGTACGGTAATTTGATTGGTAACTGTGTGGCTGATGAATTAGCGCAAATAGACGCCTCAATGTCCGTTAGGAACATAGATATCTTTTGTAACATTCCGTTAAAAACATGCAAACAACAACTGGATAAAAAAAATTTATGAAGACAATATGGCACAACGAGCCAACTTGCACTATTGCCAGAATGATATGACCAAATTTAGATAGTAAATGCACGCCATATCTCCTTCAATTTTGTCGTCTTAATCTCAGCAATCTAGCTGCTGTCATCGCAGGACACTGTTTATTTGGGAACCATGTAAGAAAACTTGGCCTACCCTACGACTTCTGCAGGTGCCAGGACGACGAAGAATCCGTAGAACATCATCTCTCCCATTGCCTGCTTTAGCAGACATTTGCTTCGATATTCGAATTTTCGACGACCAGTCAGAAATCTCCAGTAACAATTAATTCTTAACTCACACAGCACTAACCAATGGTACTTATATTATGTTAAATTAACTGATGCACCAAAGGCAATTTAAAAAAGGAATACGTAAAACATCGAAGAAAATTTTTAAGTGATTAATTTTTACAAAAAATTTACAAATAAAAAATCGAAAAATATCCAAAATTCTGCATAAAATTATCTTCTTTAACGGTGGTAGTTACAATTATAAACAATTCTCAATTTCACTTTAGAACCGGAAGTAATTTTGAATATAGCCCCTTGATAATCGTTTTATCAACAAAATATTTACATGATCTATATCACGGTAAACATACAGCATAGAAATATCTCGATTATAACCAAATCCAATTAGAATCTTGTGTACGCTTATGAAAATACCGAAATTTTTTCTATTACATGCCAGAAACTGTCTTATTTAACCCTAATACCTTCTTATAACATCATTAGACATGGTGGTCAAAATCTTTCTATATTTACAAAAACAACACACAATTTAAATGTAAAAAAATTTACACATATACTATTTTTTTATTATAAAACTATAGTTTTATTAAACACCATTACTAATTTACTTCTTCTTGGCATTTTCTTCATTTTCAGCGTTTTCACGGGCTTGCTTGGCACGGATGCCAACAAGACGAGCATCAGAACGAGCCTAAAATAGAAAAAAGTAAACAAAATTAATGAAATTGTCCCAACATTTAGTTTAAAGAAAAATAGTAATATGTTAAAAAAAAAGCAGGGCCATCCATACCTTGCGCAAAGTAGCGAAAGCCTTGAATTTCTTCTCGTCCTTGGTAACTTCACGGAATTCAATGGTGGGTTCTTCCTTCTTAATAGGCATAACCTTGCCCTTAAGTTGGGTAGCCAACTTGCATTCTTCAAGAGAAGATTCACCCTTGCGGATCTTCTTCTCGTTGATGGGGAAGAGAATCAATTTGCTCTTGTATTCCTTCAAGCGTTGGATGTTGCGTTGACGGGATTCGATGGATTTGTTCTTGCGTCTGCGATCAACAGCGATGCCAACAGTTTTGGCAAAACCAGCAGTAAGACCGGCACCCTAAAGAGACAAACAAAAATATTTAATGTTTACATCTTGCTGGTTGGGGGGAAAAGTGTGTCAATATTTAGACACCTACCTTCAATTCTTCCAAAGTGAAACCGCGACCAGCACGCAACTTGGTGTGATAACGGATGGTGGGGCATCTGACTACGGGACGGAGGGGACCAGCAGCGGGACGGGGGAAGACTTCCTTGGCTTTCTTAATGCGGTTATTGCGCCTGCGGATCTTGCGGGCGGGTTGGTTGAACCAGGTCTTAACATGACGTTGCCACCACTTGTGGAAGTGAGCATTTGGAATCATATTATTTCCCTTACCCATTTTGTTGTTTAGTCTGCAATAGTTATAAACAAAAATACGCACTGATTAATAACGTTACAATACAAATTCACTTAATAGGAACACATTTACGTTTATTCTCCATATAACCACAAAAAAACAAAATAATTTTCGTTCAAACACCACGTGGTTGTCTCATGAAATTTTAACACAAATTTTCATTTTTCTTTACTAAAATCCATTATGTTTTATGCTTAGTTTATTAGTAGGCACTTCTTTCATTTAATTTCATTGAAATTTCAACCAAAACTTTTTTAATTTTTACATATTTTTTAAAAAAATCACCAGCAGAAATTTTTTACAAACCTTTTCTTCCCAACAACGAATCAAAAAGGAAAAGTGCAGCCAACTTAGCAATGTCGAAAAAACATTTTTCGAATAACAGTCGATTATTTTCGAACTTAACATACAACCCTGTGTAGGTATAGGGTACGAAAAATGCAACTATGTAAGTAACCGATAACTAAAGTTTTTTGAAAAAAATAACTAGTAGATTCATGAATTTTTAACAAAAATGTATTTTAAAATAAAATTTACTGTTAGTCAGTGCCTGTGTTCTGTAACTTTCGAATCGACAAAAACATCGGGTGAACACACGTAATTCAAATATGTTTTGGTTCAATTTAAAAATTATCTGAATCATAGAACTAACAAGGGAGAGACTCTTTCAATGTTTTTTCTCGACTCGAAAACTACAGAGCACAGGCACAGAATAAATCGAATTTAGTCGAAAAATCATAATTTTTCAGAATACGAAGATTTTCGGCTATTTACATGTACACAACACGATCATAGACGAATTTGCCAACAAGAGCATAAAAATACAAACATTCATTTCTGGGGGACTATGTTCTAAAATATGTATATATAAATTGACTGTCGAACTAGTTAGAGTACAATATTCGGAATCTGAATCTGTGAGAAACTATAATTGTGTATCCGAAGTCGTTAGTTACAAAGCGCCACTTTAATTATATATAAAGTAAAAACCTGAATCTATGTGATAAAAGTTAATGAAAATTCTTGCAGAAACCCTGAATTGTTACAAATTAATATATATAACGATATTTCAATCTAGCACAATTATACCAGAGTGATAAAGGCATTTATTTAGAGAATAAATTCCTATACAAACAATTTTTGGATTTAACGAAAGGGCCTGAAAATATATCTGTCGTTATACTGGGCTTTTCCTGTATTGTTAAAAGTCGAATGATCCGTTTGGATTATTGCATTGGCAATATCAACATTATTTATAATTTTGTTTACATTTTTATTACTTATTGCTATTTTGTATTTATAAAGAAAGATTTATTATTAAAAATTGCAAAAGTAAATACAATTCTCATACATAAGTAGGGTTCTATAGTTGAAACGAAAAGTCGACTTTTCGACTTTTTGCATTTAGTTAAAAGTCGACTTTTCGACCTTTCGACTTTTTCCATTTTATGAAAAGTCGATTTTTCGACTTTTCGACCTTTTTCATTTATTTAAAAGTCGACTTTTAGACTTTTCGACTTTTAGTATTTTATAAATGGTCGACTTTTCGACCTTTCGACTTTTTCCGACTTTTCGACTTTTTCCGACTTTTCGACTTTTTCCGACTTTTTTCGACTTTTCGACTTTTTTTCGACTTTTTCCGACTTTTTTCGACTTTCCGACTTTTCGACTTTTATTTACAAAGTCGACTTTTCGACTTTTTTCATAGACGATAGTCGAGTTATCGACTTTTTTGGAACAAAATAGTCGACTTCGACTTTTCGACTTTTTTCGACAAAAGTCGATTGTTCGATTATTCGAAAGTCGATTTATAGAACCCTATACATAAGTACATTAATTCAGGACTTTTCGAATTATTACAAAAGTGTTTCTAAACCACAGTACTAAAATCTATGTTATGAAAATATGAGCCTTTTTCATTTTAGTGCTTTTCAACCCTGAACAAGTTGACAGCCCTGTCGATATTGATAAAATTCGATGACGCGATTGCAGACGAAAAGAAAATTATCTATTTTTTATAAAAAAAATTTGTGTTGACAGTTTTAAAAACAGTAAAACGAAAACATAAATATTGTGGAAAAAATGTCGGATCCTTTGCAAGATCCTCCGGTGACCCCACATATAGCACAGCTAAAATTTGCTAAATTACACAGTCCCAAAATGAAAAGTGTGTACTGGCGTCATTTTGGATTTCCGACAAATGAAGACAACTGCATAATAACAAAACAAAATGTAGTTTGCCTTATTTGTCATAAGGTTTTAACTAATCACGGCAATACCACCAATCTACGTGCTCATCTGCAATATCGTCACAAGGAGGTTTTCAATCAAATCATACAAGACAACGGAATACAGGTGCCACCGCGTAAGCCACAAACAAAAATGTCACTTAATGGCAGTGGGGCGGGCGGCATGAAAATCAAACGTGAACCGGTCGATAAGAAACGAAAATTAAAGTTGAATATCATAACTCGATGATGCAGCAGCATGACACCTATTCGAATGATGCCTCTGTAAGCGGCAACGATGACCATTCGATATTGTATGAAACCGTGGTGCCGATGACTTATGAAGACGATGACATAGTGGACAGTAATCATTTTACAAAAATCGAAGTTAGCAGTGCCAACGATGTCAAACCAACTTGTAGTGATTTGCTACAGGTGGGTGGCAGTAGTAGTAATCGTAATGTGGAACGGAAATATCGCATTAGTACTGTCAATAATATGTCCACAGATTTGGCAACAATAGATAATTATCAATTGCAAGAGGCGCTAACAAATCTGGTGGTCGATGACTTACGAAATGTGGAGAGTTTATTTGATGCCAGCATGTCGAAATTTATTCGAACTATATGTGGTAATGTGTCCATACCTTCAGCGAAAAAGGTAAGTAAAGACGGTTTGCAAATGTTTAAAAAAATTGTCAAATTTTATGAAATCCTATTCCAGATAGAATTGTATATAAAAGAATTGCACAGTGATAAATATACCACTCTAACGGATCAAATAAAGTTCATTCACAAATTAAACCCTATTCATTGGGTTTCGAACTTTGGTCTAATGTGGAACAGAAAAACTTTCTATCAATATTTTTTAACTATACCACAGATGCACCCGCTTATAATTTGGTAAATCAGATCTATTGTACCATAGAATATACTAAATTTACCGCAATTGATACAATATTTGAAGAGTTTAATTTACAAAATTGTACAGCGGCCATAATAAATTGTGATGATGATTATTTAAAGCATTTTCTGGACGGAAAAGGTAAGATTGAGTTTAGTTGTAATATTCGAAAAGTTAAAAAACCAATTTTTTTGCAGATATACCCATTATCTACTCGTATGATACAATTGTTAATCATTGTATTAAAAATGTTATAGCATTACCAGCTGTAAGCCTCTATTATTGAGGAAATCAAAGATACTATAATGCGTTATAATGTGGAAATTAACTCCAAGGTAGTATTAATCTTCTTTTTTGATTGTTTTGTTGTTATTTTTGTCAATTTTAGGAAGTTGAAATTCCCCCCCTAAATGATGACTTCCCATGGACTTATTATGAGTTACTAAAGTTTTTTGCGGAAACTTTATTTTGGCCTGAGGAATTAGAAGTTTTAGTAGCCTCGGCTAAAGGTCTTTATGATATACTAAGTACACTTTCTGTAAGTGGATTAAAACGAAAACTATTTTTTTATTTATTGCTTATTATTAATATAAATTGGTTTGATTTTAGGTGACTTTGGATACATTAAAGGGTGAAGATATACCACTGAGTAGTATGTTGTCACCGATTACATCTAAGGTTTTAACGAAAAAGCTGGCCATACATGAAAGTGATGACAATTTTGTGGAAATTATTAAAAACACCATCAGTAATACACTTCATAAATTGTGAGTATTTAAGTATTAAAGCTAAATGTTAAACACAGGCCAACAAATGTTTAAGCCAAAGACTACAACTGACATCAGAATTTACTCATTACATTAGGTATTCGAGATGTTGTTTCATAAGCATTCAAAAACCCCCCTTTGTGGTAATATTTTAGATGTTATAACAGACCAAAGGCAACAT
Source organism: Lucilia sericata (assembly GCF_015586225.1). Lineage (NCBI taxonomy): Eukaryota > Metazoa > Arthropoda > Insecta > Diptera > Calliphoridae > Lucilia > Lucilia sericata. The sequence goes on from NW_023996938.1 coordinate 26,781, forward strand.
CGTTTATAAATGGCATCTGAAAGTCTAATCTGCCGACATTAAAATAAAGCTCTCATCTCTATTATATCTGCTTCCTTCTTCGAGATATCTTAACTTAAAGTTTCAGATAGCATAAAATAATTTTATAAACAAGGGTATCACTGTCATATAACGTCTCAACTAATGCCAAAAATGGGGTTTTTTCAATCTTTATGACACGATATCTCGAAAACTCGGATTCAGATCAATCTTGTAGTAAGGACTACACACTTTGGTCTCTGGGTTAACAATTGGCAAACATTTTAAGCACGTTTTTTTAATCATCATAACCAACTACTGGCCATCTTCTTTATTTTCAGGGTCTTATCGGATAATCACTTAACCATTTCAGCATATTAGATCCTAGATTTCATCGTTTAATAAACATCAACAATTTAAATAATTGCATTAAAATTTTAACCAGCAAATACGATAAGATTACAGAATCACAAGGTATATCGCCAAGTATTTCTTCACCCAGATCCACACAAATCGAGTAAAATCTACAAATACCAATAATGCAGTAAAAAAATCTAGTATGTTTACTTACTTCACAATCGTTAAAAGCAAACACTTATAAAATTTCTACTTTTCCTACAGATTTAGAATTATTTTTCGATTTAACTGAAACTCCAGTGGAACAGCCAGTCACGACCTTGCCCAATAGTGTAGAAAACGACTTGAAACGTTATCGCACCGATGTCTACTGCAGCCTCGATGAATCGCCCTTTTTGTGGTGGAATCGTATGGGTCATATGTATGGCTCTTTAAAAACATTTAGCCCATCAGTATCAATGTGTGCCATGTGTGGTTAATATGAACTATAGGAAAAATATAAAAGAACAAATTTTTAGACAGTCAAAACGTTACATGTTAACTGGCAATCTTATAGATGCCATATTATTTTTGCATTATAATTGAGTAGTAAACATTTAATATATTATTAGATATTTTTCTTATGTTAAGAATTTTTAGTTTTAAGTTTGTTTTTGACCATTTGAATGAGGAATACATGCTAACAAATACATATGATTAGTTTATGTACGGCTGCTTATTAGTATGTATGATGGTTTCTTAGTTTTAATACAGATATTGTCCATATTTTTAAATAAAAATTCTAATTAAATTTGAAGAAAAATATATCATTTCTTAATAAAATAAATTTCTTAGTTTATTATTTACAGGATCAAAATATTAATTAACAACATTCTTATAACTACTTTAACTTAGTCTATTATTCTTCTTTTAAAGGTTGTTGTGGCACAGTCTCAGGATTTGTATTAGTTACAGTTTTAGCTTTTGTCTTAGTCATGGTTTCGAAAGGTTCACCAATAGTTATAGGCAAACGATCACCCCAACGACCAGCTTTGGCACATCTATAGGCGGGTCTGTAATATTAAAAATATTATTAATGAACATGATTTCCTAGAATAATTCCACTAACCTGCCATGTTTAGATTCGGTAAATATAATTTCTTGTAATTTGCCCTCTGACGTGCACATTCTGCAAATGGCATGTTTCGAACGTAATAGTGTAGGACGTACTATTCTCGGCCATGCTCTTGTACTATCTTCTGGTAGTCCTTTTTTAAGTATCACATAACTAAATCTGGCTGTTGCTGTACGTTTGCTATTTTTGTTTAAATTTGTTGGCACAAAATTAATTTCGAAATTACAGGGAGTACGATCTTCCGGATTCGAAAGGCGCGGACAAATGTTGTCGTGTGGACACTAGAAGTTAAAACAGTAACATTTACATATTTGTTTCACTATTAGGAATTTTCTACTTACCGGTGCAAAAACATGACCCACTAAACTATGCTCTTCAAAGGATAAAACCAAATCTCTGGCCTCATTTACCAATTGGGAACCACGTCTTGTGCCCTCTTCTACTATAATCATATAACCATCACATTTCTTCCACAAATTTAATATCACACTTAAACGGTTTTCTGAGCTGGCTAATTCGAACAAGGAATGGGAGCATATAACTAAATCATACTTGGTCTGCAAAAGAATAAAATAAAAACATTAAATTCTTTATTAAAAAGCCTACAAACTTTACTTACTTCTAATCCGGGCAAAAACTGACGATAGAAAACATTTTTCAAAGTCATTTGTTGATTTTCATTGCCATCCCTTAAAATTAATTCGGATAATTCATTCATATGCCTGGAACTGTCAACATTGAAATATTCGAATATGGATCTTTCCATAGGCTACTACTGGCCCACATACCGGTGCCCACACCCGAACCAAAATCAAAATAACTTTGTGGCTTAAATTCCGAATCACGTGTCTTGATTTCCTGTAATATGCGCATTAAGACACCATACTCATGTGCCCCTCTGGCCACTGCATACACCAGTGCTTCATATTCTCCATACTGTACCGGTTTCCAGGCAAATGTTCGTTCCCTTAAACGTCTTTGCAATAATTGTTCTCTTCGCTGTTCCCATTGTTTACGTTCCTGTTCGCTGAGATTTCCCATTTGTTCTAGCGGCATTATAGTTTCTATCTCCTCCATAATCTTTTTCACTTTTACATTAATTTCCTCTGCTTCTGCTGGTGGATGACGGGATGCTATGAATTG
>NW_023996939.1:0-30155 GCF_015586225.1 Lucilia sericata
GGACTTTATTTTCACTTCAAAATAATTTTTTTTGTAATGAATGAAGTGATCACAGATTTCGCGCTTGTTTTGGCTCTATCTCTTATAGTTTCCAAGAAAATGGACTTTATATTTTCATTCAAAATATAATTTTTTTTTTTGTATGAGATAGAAGTTGATCACAGATTTCGCTTGTTTGGCTCTATCTCTTATAGTTTCCAAGAAAAATGGACTTTTATATTTTCACTCAAAATATAATTTTTTTTTGTATGAGATAGAAGTGATCACAGATTAGCTTGTTGTGGCTTATATCTTATAGTTTCCAAGAAAATGGACTTTATATTTTCACTCAAATATAATTTTTTTTTGTATGAGATAGAAGTGATCACAGATTTCGCTTGTTTTGGCTCTATCTCTTAAGTTTCAAGAAAAATGGACTTTTATGTTTTCACTTAAAATATCGATTTTTTGTATGAGATAGAAGTGATCACAGATTTCGCTTGTTTTAGCTCTATCTCTTATAGTTTCCAAGAAAATGGACTTTTAAGTTTTCACTTAAAATATTCGATTTTTGTAGGGAATAGCAGTGATAACAGATATCGCTTCTTTTGGCTCTATCTCTTATAGTTTCCAAGAAAAACGGACTTTTATGTTTTCACTCAAAATATCGATTTTTGTATAAGATATAAGTGATCACAGATTTCGCTTGTTTTGGCTCTATCTCTTATAGTTTCCAAGAAAAATGGGCTTTTATGTTTTCACTTAAAATATCGATTTTTCACTTAAAATATCGATAGTTTCCAAGAAAAATGGACTTTTATGTTTTCACGTAAAATATCAATTTTTTGTATGAGATAGAAGTGATCACAGATTTCGCTTGTTTTGGCTCTATCTCTTATAGTTTCCAAGAAAAATGGGCTTTTATGTTTTCACTTAAAATATCGATTTTTTGTATGAGATAGAAGTGATCACAGATTTCGCTTGTTTTGGCTCTATCTCTTATAGTTTCCAAAAAAAATGGGACTTTTATATTTTCACCCAAAATATAATTTTTTTGTATGAGATAGAAGTGATCACAGATTTCGCTTGTTTTGGCTCTATCTCTTATAGTTTCCAAGAAAAATGGACTTTTATATTTTCACTCAAAATATAATTTTTTTTGTATGTGATCACAGATTTCGCTTGTTGTGGCTCTATATCTTATAGTTTCCAAGAAAATGGACTTTTATATTTTCACTCAAAATATAATTTTTTTGTATGAGATAGAAGTGATCACAGATTTCGCTTGTTTTGGCTCTATCTCTTATAGTTTCCAAGAAAAATGGACTTTTATGTTTTCACTTAAAATATCGATTTTTTGTATGAGATAGAAGTGATCACAGATTTCGCTTGTTTTAGCTCTATCTCTTATAGTTTCCAAGAAAAATGGACTTTTATGTTTTCACTTAAAATATCGATTTTTTGTATGAGGTAGAAGTGATCACAGATTTCGCTTGTTTTGGCTTTATCTCTTATAGTTTCCAAGAAAAATGGACTTTTATGTTTTCACTTAAAATATCGATTTTTTGTATGAGATAGAAGTGATCACAGATTTTGATTGTTTTGGCTCTATCTCTTATAGTTTCCAAGAAAAATGGACTTTTATGTTTTCACTTAAAATATCGATTTTTTGTATGAGATAGAATTGATCACAGATTTCGCTTGTTTTAGCTCTATCTCTTATAGTTTCCAAGAAAAATGGACTTTTATGTTTTCACTTAAAATATCGATTTTTTGTATGAGATAGAAGTGATCACAGATTTCGCTTGTTTTAGCTCTATATCTTATAGTTTCCAAGAAAAATGGACTTTTATATTTTCACTCAAAATATCGGTTTTTTGTATAAGATAGAAGTGATCACAGATTTCGCTTGTTTTAGCTCTATCTCTTATAGTTTCCAAGAAAAATGGACTTTTAAGTTTTCGCTTAAAATATCGATTTCTGTAGGGAATAGAAGTGATCACAGATTTCGCTTGTTTTGGCTTTATCTCTTATAGTTTCCATGAAAAATGGACTTTTAAGTTTTCACTTAAAATATCGATTTTTGTAGGGAATAGCAGTGATAAACAGATATCGCTTCTTTGGCTTTATCTCTTATAGTTTCCAAGAAAAATGGACTTTTAAGTTTTCACTTAAAATATCGATTTTTGTAGGGAATAGCAGTGATAACAGATATCGCTTCTTTTGGCTCTATCTCTTATAGTTTCCAAGAAAAATGGACTTTTATGTTTTCACTCAAAATATCGATTTTTGTAGGGAATAGAAGTGATCACAGATTTCGCGTGTTTTGGCTCTATCTCTTATAGTTTCCAAGAAAAATGGACTTTTATATTTTCACTTAAAATATCGATTTTTTGTATGAGATAGAAGTGATCACAGATTTCGCTTGTTTTAGCTCTATCTCTTATAGTTTCCAAGAAAAATGGACTTTTATGTTTTCACTTAAAATATCGATTTTTTGTATGAGATAGAAGTGATCACAGATTTCGCTTGTTTTAGCTCTATCTCTTATAGTTTCCAAGAAAAATGGACTTTTATATTTTCACCCAAAATATAATTTTTTTGTATGAGATAGAAGTGATCACAGATTTCGCTTGTTTTGGCTCTATCTCTTATAGTTTCCAAGAAAAATGGACTTTTATGTTTTCACTTAAAATATCGATTTTTTGTATGAGATAGAAGTGATCACAGATTTCGCTTGTTTTGGCTCTATCTCTTATAGTTTCCAAGAAAAATGGACTTTTAAGTTTTCACTCAAAATATCGATTTTTGTAGGGAATAGAAGTGATCACAGATTTCGCGTGTTTTGGCTCTATCTCTTATAGTTTCCAGGAAAAATGGACTTTTATGTTTTCACTTAAAATATCGATTTTTTGTATGAGATAGAAGTGATCAGAGACTTCGTTTGATTTGGCTCTATCTCTTATAGTTTCCAAGAAAAATGGACTTTTATGTTTTCACTCAAAATATAATTTTTTTGTATGAGATAGAAGTGATCACAGATTTCGCGTGTTTTGGCTCTATCTCTTATAGTTTCCAAGAAAAATGGACTTTTAAGTTTTCACTCAAAATATCGATTTTTGTAGGGAATAGAAGTGATCACAGATTTCGCGTGTTTTGGCTCTATCTCTTATAGTTTCCAAGAAAAATGGACTTTTATGTTTTCACTTAAAATATCGATTTTTTGTATGAGATAGAAGTGATCACAGATTTCGCTTGTTTTAGCTCTATCTCTTATAGTTTCCAAGAAAAATGGACTTTTATGTTTTCACTTAAAATATCGATTTTTTGTAGGGAATAGAAGTGATCACAAATTTCGTTTGATTTGGCTCTATCTCTTATAGTTTCCAAGAAAAATGGACTTTTATATTTTCACTCAAAATATCGGTTTTTTGTATAAGATAGAAGTGATCACAGATTTCGCTTGTTTTAGCTCTATCTCTTATAGTTTCCAAGAAAAATGGACTTTTATGTTTCACTTAAAATATCGATTTTTTGTATGAGATAGAAGTGATCACAGATTTCGCTTATTTTGGCTCTATCTCTTATAGTTTCCAAGAAAAATGGACTTTTAAGTTTTCGCTTAAAATATCGATTTCTGTAGGGAATAGAAGTGATCACAGATTTCGCTTGTTTTGGCTTTATCTCTTATAGTTTCCAAGAAAAACGGACTTTTAAGTTTTCACTTAAAATATCGATTTTTGTAGGGAATAGCAGTGATAACAGATATCGCTTCTTTTGGCTCTATCTCTTATAGTTTCCAAGAAAAACGGACTTTTATGTTTTCACTTAAAATATCGATTTTTTGTATGAGATAGAAGTGATCACAGATTTCGCTTGTTTTGGCTCTATCTCTTATAGTTTCCAAGAAAAATGGACTTTTATGTTTTCACTTAAAATATCGATTTTTTGTATGAGATAGAAGTGATCACAGATTTCGCTTGTTTTGGCTCTATCTGTTATAGTTTCCAAGAAAAATGGACTTTTATGTTTTCACTTAAAATATCGATTTTTTGTATGAGATAGAAGTGATCACAGATTTCGCTTGTTTTGGCTCTATCTCTTATAGTTTCCAAGAAAAATGGACTTTTATATTTTCATTCAAAATATAATTTTTTTTTGTATGAGATAGAAGTGATCACAGATTTCGCTTGTTTTGGCTCTATCTCTTATAGTTTCCAAGAAAAATGGACTTTTATATTTTCACTCAAAATATAATTTTTTTGTATGAGATAGAAGTGATCACAGATTTCGCTTGTTTTGGCTCTATCTCTTATAGTTTCCAAGAAAAATGGACTTTTATATTTTCATTCAAAATATAATTTTTTTTGTATGAGATAGAAGTGATCACAGATTTCGCTTGTTTTGGCTCTATCTCTTATAGTTTCCAAGAAAAATGGACTTTTATATTTTCACTCAAAATATAATTTTTTTTGTATGAGATAGAAGTGATCACAGATTTCGCTTGTTGTGGCTCTATATCTTATAGTTTCCAAGAAAAACGGACTTTTATGTTTTCACTTAAAATATCGATTTTTTGTATGAGATAGAAGTGATCACAGATTTCGCTTGTTTTGGCTCTATCTCTTATAATTTCCAAGAAAAATGGACTTTTATGTTTTCACTTAAAATATCGATTTTTTGTATGAGATAGAAGTGATCACAGATTTCGCTTGTTTTGGCTCTATCTCTTATAGTTTCCAAGAAAAATGGACTTTTATGTTTTCACTTAAAATATCGATTTTTTGTATGAGATAGAAGTGATCACAGATTTCGCTTGTTTTAGCTCTATCTCTTATAGTTTCCAAGAAAAATGGACTTTTATATTTTCATTCAAAATATAATTTTTTTTTTGTATGAGATAGAAGTGATCACAGATTTCGCTTGTTTTGGCTCTATCTCTTATAGTTTCCAAGAAAAATGGAATTTTATATTTTCACTCAAAATATAATTTTTTTGTATGAGATAGAAGTGATCACAGATTTCGCTTGTTTTGGCTCTATCTCTTATAGTTTCCAAGAAAAATGGACTTTTAAGTTTTCGCTTAAAATATCGATTTCTGTAGGGAATAGAAGTGATCACAGATTTCGCTTGATTTGGCTTTATCTCTTATAGTTTCCAAGAAAAATGGACTTTTAAGTTTTCACTTAAAATATCGATTTTTGTAGGGAATAGCAGTGATAACAGATATCGCTTCTTTTGGCTCTATCTCTTATAGTTTCCAAGAAAAACGGACTTTTATGTTTTCACTCAAAATATCGATTTTTTGTATAAGATATAAGTGATCACAGATTTCGCTTGTTTTAGCTCTATCTCTTATAGTTTCCAAGAAAAATGGACTTTTATGTTTTCACTTAAAATATCGATTTTTGTATGAGATAGAAGTGATCACAGATTTCGCTTGTTTTGGCTCTATCTCTTATAGTTTCCAAGAAAAATGGACTTTTATGTTTTTACTTAAAATATCGATTTTTTGTATGAGATAGTGTTGTATACTTATTATGAATTGGATACTTTACTGAAAATACTTTATTATAATCAACTCATTATTGAATTTATATGTTTGTTAATTTTTGAAATATGAAAAAATAATTTTCATTCCTAAAATAAAATTTATACAAAATAGACAAAATATTTGTGTGTCCGTTATTTTTATCATAGGTTATGGGCCCAGGAGCGGAAAAATGGAAAAAGGCAATGAAATCTGAATATGAAGCTTTAATGAAAAACAAGACCTGGGAAATAGTCAATTACCCAGAAAATAAAAAGGTTGTAGATTGCAAGTGGGTATTACGTAAAAAGTACAAAGCCAATGGTACAGTTGAACGTTACAAAGCTAGGTTAGTTGCGAAAGGATTTACTCAAATACCAGGCATAGATTATAATGAAACTTTTGCGCCAGTTGCAAGAATTGGATCCATTCGTCTTTTAATGGCCTTGTCTGTGGAATTGAAATTAGATGTATACCAACTTGATTTTGTAACAGCATACTTGAACGGTAGTATTGAAGAACAAATTTATATGAAAATACCAAATGAAATTCAAGAATTTTTATCAGAAAAAGAAAAATTAATTATAAAGGCAAAGCCTGCTTGTTAAAGAAAGCATTATATGGACTAAAGCAATCTGGAAGACAATGGTACAAAAAGTTAGATGAAAAATTAAAACTATTAAAATTTAAACCATTGAATTCAGATAATTGTATCTATATGTTAAAACATGAGAAAGACATTACATTATTGGCTATATATGTGGACGATTTAATAGTAGCAACAAATAATAAACAAAAATGGGAGGAACTGAAATTGGAATTATCAAAATCGTTCGAAATGAAAGACCTTGGCCAATTAAATTTTTGTTTGGGAATCGAATTTAAACAAGATGAGAAAACTAAGGAAATAACTATGTCACAACGTAAATATATACAAAATATTTTGAAAAAATTTAATATGGAAGACTGTAAACCTGCAAGAACACCATTTAATACGGGAATAAAACTATCAAAAGAAATGTGTGCAACCGAAGAAGAAAAATCAGAAGTTGAAAAGATACCGTATCAAAATCTGGTGGGATCCCTTATGTATTTAGCAGTTTCAACGAGGCCTGATATCGCTCATATAGTGAGTGTACTTAGCCAATACAATACTAACTACGGTAAAGAACATTGGATAGCTGCTAAAAGAGTTTTACGTTACTTGAAAGGTACTCCAAATATTGGCCTACATTACAGAAGAACAAATGAACAATTAACTGGCTATGCCGATGCAGACTGGGGTGCTAATATAGACGACAGAAGATCATATACGGGTTATATCTTCAAATTAGCTAATGCTGCTATAAGTTGGGAATCGAGGAAACAAAGAACAGTAGCAATGTCTACAACTGAAGCAGAATACATGTCGCTCTCAGAATCCACAAAAGAAGCAATACATTTAAAAAGATTTTTAGAAGAAATTTTGGGTAAACAAAATACAATTCTAATTTACAATGACAATCAAGGAGCTGGACTATTAAGCAAGAACCCAATATTTCACAATAGAACAAAACATATGGATATGAGACACCATTTTGTTCGTGAAAATGTAAATAGCGGAAATATTAAAATAGAATATATACCTACTATACCTATACCTACTACCTACTAAAATAGAATATTTACCTAGTTCAAAACATAACAAATGCATTTCTGAAATAGGTTTAGTTATTATTAATTAATATGATTATTGTAAAGTAATAATTCAGGGGAAGTGTTGTATACTTATTATGAACTGGATACTTTACTGAAAATACTTTATTATAATCAACTCATTATTGAATTTATATGTTTGTTAATTTTTGAAATATGAAAAAATAATTTTCATTCCTAAAATAAAATTTATACAAAATAGACAAAATATTTGTGTGTCCGTTATTTTTATCATAGATAGAAGTGATCACATATTTCATTTGTTTTGGTTCTATCTCTTATGGTTTCCAAGAAAAATGGACTTTTATGTTTTCACTTAAAATATCGATTTTTTGTATGAGATAGAAGTGATCACAGATTTCGCTTGTTTTGGCTTTATCCCTTACAGTTTCCAAGAAAAATGGACTTTTACAAATATCGATTTTTTGTAGGGAATAGAAGTGATCACAGATTTCGCTTGTTTTGGCTCTATCTCTTACAGTTTCCAAGAAAAATGGACTTTTATTTTTTCACTTAAAATATCGATTTTTTGTATGAGATAGAAGTGATCTCTTATAGTTTCCAAGAAAAATGGACTTTTAAGTTTTCACTTAAAATATCGATTTTTGTAGGGAATAGCAGTGATAACAGATATCGCTTCTTTTGGCTCTATCTCTTATAGTTTCCAAGAAAAATGGACTTTTATGTTTTCACTTAAAATATCGATTTTTTGTATGAGATAGAAGTGATCACAGATTTCGCTTGTTTTGGCTCTATCTCTTATAGTTTCCAAGAAAAATGGACTTTTAAGTTTTCACTCAAAATATCGATATTTGTAGGGAATAGAAGTGATCACAGATTTCGCGTGTTTTGGCTCTATCTCTTATAGTTTCCAGGAAAAATGGACTTTTATGTTTTCACTTAAAATATCGATTTTTTGTATGAGATAGAAGTGATCACAGACTTCGCTTGTTTTAGCTCTATCTCTTATAGTTTCCAAGAAAAATGGACTTTTATGTTTTCACTTAAAATATCGATTTTTTGTATGAGATAGAAGTGATCACAGATTTCGCTTGTTTTGGCTCTATCTCTTATAGTTTCCAAGAAAAATGGACTTTTATATTTTCACTCAAAATATAATTTTTTTGTATGAGATAGAAGTGATCACAGATTTCGCTTGTTTTGGCTCTATCTCTTATAGTTTCCAAGAAAAATGGACTTTTATGTTTTCACTTAAAATATCGATTTTATGTATGAGATAGAAGTGATCACATATTTCGCTTGTTTTGGCTTTATATCTTATAGTTTCCAAGAAAAATGGACTTTTATGTTTTCACTTAAAATATCGATTTTTTGTATGAGATAGAAGTGATCACAGATTTCGCTTGTTTTAGCTCTATCTCTTATAGTTTCCAAGAAAAATGGACTTTAATGTTTTCACTTAAAATATCGATTTTTTGTATGAGATAGAAGTGATCACAGATTTCGCTTGTTTTAGCTCTATATCTTATAGTTTCCAAGAAAAATGGACTTTTATATTTTCACTCAAAATATCGGTTTTTTGTATAAGATAGAAGTGATCACAGATTTCGCTTGTTTTAGCTCTATCTCTTATAGTTTCCAAGAAAAATGGACTTTTAAGTTTTCGCTTAAAATATCGATTTCTGTAGGGAATAGAAGTGATCACAGATTTCGCTTGTTTTGGCTTTATCTCTTATAGTTTCCATGAAAAATGGACTTTTAAGTTTTCACTTAAAATATCGATTTTTGTAGGGAATAGCAGTGATAACAGATATCGCTTCTTTTGGCTTTATCTCTTATAGTTTCCAAGAAAAATGGACTTTTAAGTTTTCACTTAAAATATCGATTTTTGTAGGGAATAGCAGTGATAACAGATATCGCTTCTTTTGGCTCTATCTCTTATAGTTTCCAAGAAAAATGGACTTTTATGTTTTCACTCAAAATATCGATTTTTGTAGGGAATAGAAGTGATCACAGATTTCGCGTGTTTTGGCTCTATCTCTTATAGTTTCCAAGAAAAATGGACTTTTATATTTTCACTTAAAATATCGATTTTTTGTATGAGATAGAAGTGATCACAGATTTCGCTTGTTTTAGCTCTATCTCTTATAGTTTCCAAGAAAAATGGACTTTTATGTTTTCACTTAAAATATCGATTTTTTGTATGAGATAGAAGTGATCACAGATTTCGCTTGTTTTAGCTCTATCTCTTATAGTTTCCAAGAAAAATGGACTTTTATATTTTCACCCAAAATATAATTTTTTTGTATGAGATAGAAGTGATCACAGATTTCGCTTGTTTTGGCTCTATCTCTTATAGTTTCCAAGAAAAATGGACTTTTATGTTTTCACTTAAAATATCGATTTTTTGTATGAGATAGAAGTGATCACAGATTTCGCTTGTTTTGGCTCTATCTCTTATAGTTTCCAAGAAAAATGGACTTTTAAGTTTTCACTCAAAATATCGATTTTTGTAGGGAATAGAAGTGATCACAGATTTCGCGTGTTTTGGCTCTATCTCTTATAGTTTCCAGGAAAAATGGACTTTTATGTTTTCACTTAAAATATCGATTTTTTGTATGAGATAGAAGTGATCAGAGACTTCGTTTGATTTGGCTCTATCTCTTATAGTTTCCAAGAAAAATGGACTTTTATGTTTTCACTCAAAATATAATTTTTTTGTATGAGATAGAAGTGATCACAGATTTCGCGTGTTTTGGCTCTATCTCTTAAAGTTTCCAAGAAAAATGGACTTTTAAGTTTTCACTCAAAATATCGATTTTTGTAGGGAATAGAAGTGATCACAGATTTCGCGTGTTTTGGCTCTATCTCTTATAGTTTCCAAGAAAAATGGACTTTTATGTTTCGCTTGTTTTGGCTCTATCTCTTATAGTTTCCAAGAAAAATGGACTTTTAAGTTTTCACTCAAAATATCGATTTTTGTAGGGAATAGAAGTGATCACAGATTTCGCGTGTTTTGGCTCTATCTCTTATAGTTTCCAGGAAAAATGGACTTTTATGTTTTCACTTAAAATATCGATTTTTTGTATGAGATAGAAGTGATCAGAGACTTCGTTTGATTTGGCTCTATCTCTTATAGTTTCCAAGAAAAATGGACTTTTATGTTTTCACTCAAAATATAATTTTTTTGTATGAGATAGAAGTGATCACAGATTTCGCGTGTTTTGGCTCTATCTCTTAAAGTTTCCAAGAAAAATGGACTTTTAAGTTTTCACTCAAAATATCGATTTTTGTAGGGAATAGAAGTGATCACAGATTTCGCGTGTTTTGGCTCTATCTCTTATAGTTTCCAAGAAAAATGGACTTTTATGTTTTCACTTAAAATATCGATTTTTTGTATGAGATAGAAGTGATCACAGATTTCGCTTGTTTTAGCTCTATCTCTTATAGTTTCCAAGAAAAATGGACTTTTATGTTTTCACTTAAAATATCGATTTTTTGTAGGGAATAGAAGTGATCACAAATTTCGTTTGATTTGGCTCTATCTCTTATAGTTTCCAAGAAAAATGGACTTTTATATTTTCACTCAAAATATCGGTTTTTTGTATAAGATAGAAGTGATCACAGATTTCGCTTGTTTTAGCTCTATCTCTTATAGTTTCCAAGAAAAATGGACTTTTATGTTTCACTTAAAATATCGATTTTTTGTATGAGATAGAAGTGATCACAGATTTCGCTTATTTTGGCTCTATCTCTTATAGTTTCCAAGAAAAATGGACTTTTAAGTTTTCGCTTAAAATATCGATTTCTGTAGGGAATAGAAGTGATCACAGATTTCGCTTGTTTTGGCTTTATCTCTTATAGTTTCCAAGAAAAACGGACTTTTAAGTTTTCACTTAAAATATCGATTTTTGTAGGGAATAGCAGTGATAACAGATATCGCTTCTTTTGGCTCTATCTCTTATAGTTTCCAAGAAAAACGGACTTTTATGTTTTCACTTAAAATATCGATTTTTTGTATGAGATAGAAGTGATCTCTTATAGTTTCCAAGAAAAATGGACTTTTAAGTTTTCACTTAAAATGTCGATTTTTGTAGGGAATAGAAGTGATCACAGATTTCGCTTGTTTTGGCTCTATCTCTTATAGTTTCCAAGAAAAATGGACTTTTATGTTTTCACTTAAAATATCGATTTTTTGTACGAGATAGAAGTGATCACAGATTTTGATTGTTTTGGCTCTATCTCTTATAGTTTCCAAGAAAAATGGACTTTTATGTTTTCACTTAAAATATAGATTTTTTGTATGAGATAGAAGTGATCACATATTTCACTTGTTTTGGCTCTATCTCTTATAGTTTCCAAGAAAAATGGACTTTTATGTTTTTACTTAAAATATCGATTTTTTGTATGAGATAGAAGTGATCACAGATTTCGCTTGTTTTAGCTCTATATCTTATAGTTTCCAAGAAAAATAGACTTTTATGTTTTCACTTAAAATATCGATTTTTTGTATGAGATAGAAAAGATCACAGATTTCGCTTATTTTGGCTCTATCTCTTATAGTTTCCAAGAAAAATAGACTTTTAAGTTTTCGCTTAAAATATCGATTTCTGTAGGGAATAGAAGTGATCACAGATTTCGCTTGTTTTGGCTTTATCTCTTATAGTTTCCATGAAAAATGGACTTTTAAGTTTTCACTTAAAATATCGATTTTTGTAGGGAATAGCAGTGATAACAGATATCGCTTCTTTTGGCTTTATCTCTTATAGTTTCCAAGAAAAATGGACTTTTAAGTTTTCACTTAAAATATCGATTTTTGTAGGGAATAGCAGTGATAACAGATATCGCTTCTTTTGGCTCTATCTCTTATAGTTTCCAAGAAAAATGGACTTTTATGTTTTCACTTAAAATATCGATTTTTTGTATGAGATAGAAGTGATCACAGATTTCGCTTGTTTTGGCTCTATCTCTTATAGTTTCCAAGAAAAATGGACTTTTAAGTTTTCACTCAAAATATCGATATTTGTAGGGAATAGAAGTGATCACAGATTTCGCGTGTTTTGGCTCTATCTCTTATAGTTTCCAGGAAAAATGGACTTTTATGTTTTCACTTAAAATATCGATTTTTTGTATGAGATAGAAGTGATCACAGACTTCGCTTGTTTTAGCTCTATCTCTTATAGTTTCCAAGAAAAATGGACTTTTATGTTTTCACTTAAAATATCGATTTTTTGTATGAGATAGAAGTGATCACAGATTTCGCTTGTTTTGGCTCTATCTCTTATAGTTTCCAAGAAAAATGGACTTTTATATTTTCACTCAAAATATAATTTTTTTGTATGAGATAGAAGTGATCACAGATTTCGCTTGTTTTGGCTCTATCTCTTATAGTTTCCAAGAAAAATGGACTTTTATGTTTTCACTTAAAATATCGATTTTATGTATGAGATAGAAGTGATCACATATTTGGCTTGTTTTGGCTCTATATCTTATAGTTTCCAAGAAAAATGGACTTTTAAGTTTTCACTCAAAATATCGACTTTTTGTATGAAATAGAAGTGATCACAGATTTCGCTTGTTTTGGCTTTACCTCTTATAGTTTCCAAGAAAAATGGACTTTTAAGTTTTCACTCAAAATATCTTTTAAGTTTTTACTTAAAATATCGATTTCTGTAGGGAATAGAAGTGATCACAGGATTCGTTTGATTTGGCTCTATCTCTTATAGTTTGCAAGCAAAATGGACTTTTATGTTTTCACTTAAAATACCGATTTTTTGTATGAGATAGAAGTGATCACAGATTTCGCTTGTTTTGGCTCTATCTCTTATAGTTTGCAAGAAAAATGGACTTTTATGTTTTCACTTAAAATACCGATTTTTTGTATGAGATAGAAGTAATCACAGATTTCGCTTGTTTTAGCTCTATCTCTTATAGTTTCCAAGAAAAATGGACTTTTATGTTTTCACTTAAAATGTAGATTTTTTGTATGAGATAGAAGTGATCACGGATATCGTTTGTTTTGGGTTTATCTCTAATAGTTTCCAAGAAAAATGGACTTTTAAGTTTTCATTCAAAATATCGATTTTTGTAGGGAATGGAAGTGATCACAGATTTTGCTTGCTTTGGCTTTATCTCTTATAGTTTCCAAGAAAAATGGACTTTTAAGTTTTTACTTAAAATATCGATTTCTGTAGGGAATAGAAGTGATCACAGGATTCGTTTGATTTGGCTCTATCTCTTATAGTTTGCAAGAAAAATGGACTTTTATGTTTTCACTTAAAATACCGATTTTTTGTATGAGATAGAAGTGATCACAGATTTCGCTTGTTTTAGCTCTATCTCTTATAGTTTCCAAGAAAAATGGACTTTTAAGTTTTCACTTAAAATATCGATTTCTGTAGGGAATAGAAGTGATCACAGATTTCGTTTGATTTGGCTCTATCTCTTATAGTTTGCAAAAAAAATGGACTTTTATGTTTTCACTTAAAATACCGATTTTTTGTATGAGATAGAAGTAATCACAGATTTCGCTTGTTTTAGCTCTATCTCTTATAGTTTCCAAGAAAAATGGACTTTTAAGTTTTCACTTAAAATATCGATTTTTTGTATAAGATTGTTGGGAATAGAAGTGATCACAGATTTCGCTTGTTTTGG
Organism: Lucilia sericata; assembly: GCF_015586225.1. Taxonomy (NCBI): domain Eukaryota; kingdom Metazoa; phylum Arthropoda; class Insecta; order Diptera; family Calliphoridae; genus Lucilia; species Lucilia sericata. The sequence goes on from NW_023996939.1 coordinate 13,820, forward strand.
CTCTATCTCTTATAGTTTCCAAGAAAAATGGACTTTTAAGTTTTCACTCAAAATATCGATTTTTGTAGGGAATAGAAGTGATCACAGATTTCTTTTTTTTGGTTCTATCTCTTACAGTTTCCAAGAAAAATGGACTTTTATGTTTTCACTCAAAATATCGACTTTTTGTATGAAATAGAAGTGATCACAGATTTCGCTTGTTTTGGCTTTATCTCTTATAGTTTCCAAGAAAAATGGACTTTTAAGTTTTCACTCAAAATATCGATTTTTGTAGGGAATAGAAGTGATCATAGATTTTGCTTGTTTTGGCTCTATCTCTTATAGTTTCCAAGAAAAATGGACTTTTATGTTTTCACTTAAAATATCGATTTTTTGTATGAGATAGAAGTGATCACAGATTTCGCTTGTTTTGGCTCTATCTCTTATAGTTTCCAAGAAAAATGGACTTTTATGTTTTCACTTAAAATATCGATTTTTTGTATGAGATAGAAGTGATCACAGATTTCGCTTGTTTTGGGTTTATCTCTAATAGTTTCCAAGAAAAATGGACTTTTAAGTTTTCACTTAAAATATCGATTTCTGTAGGGAATAGAAGTGATCACAGATTTCGTTTGATTTGGCTCTATCTCTTATAGTTTGCAAAAAAAATGGACTTTTATGTTTTCACTTAAAATACCGATTTTTTGTATGAGATAGAAGTGATCACAGATTTTGCTTGTTTTGGCTCTATCTCTTATAGTTTCCAAGAAAAATGGACTTTTATGTTTTCACTTAAAATATCGATTTTTTGTATGAGATAGAAGTAATCACAGATTTCGCTTGTTTTAGCTCTATCTCTTATAGTTTCCAAGAAAAATGGACTTTTAAGTTTTCACTTAAAATATCGATTTTTGTAGGGAATAGAAGTGATCACAGATTTCGTTTGATTTGGCTCTATCTCTTATAGTTTCCAGGAAAAATGGACTTTTAAGTTTTCACTTAAAATATCGAGTTTTTTTATGAGATAGAAGTGATCACAGATTTCGCTTGTTTTGGCTCTATCTCTTATAGTTTCCAAGAAAAATGGACTTTTATATTTTCACTCAAAATATCGATTTTTGTAAGGAATAGAAGTGATCACAGATTTCGTTTGTTTTGGCTCTATCTCTTATAGTTTCCAAGAAAAATGGACTTTTATGTTTTCACTCAAAATATCGTATGAAATAGAAGTGATCACAGATTTCGCTTGTTTTGGCTTTATCTCTTATAGTTTCCAAGAAAAATGGACTTTTATGTTTTCACCTAAAATATCGATTTTCTGTATAAGGTAGAAGTGATCACAGATTTCGCTTGTTTTAGCTCTATCTCTTATAGTTTCCAAGAAAAATGGACTTTTATGTTTTCACTTATGATATCGATTTTTTGTATAAGATAGAAGTGATCACAGATTTCACTTGTTTTGGCTTTATCTCTTATAGTTTCCAAGAAAAATGAACTTTTATGTTTTCACTTAAAATGTCGATTTTTTGTATGAGATAGAAGTGATCACAGATTTCGCTTGTTTTGGCTCTATCTCTTATAGTTTCCAAGAAAAATTAACTTTTAAGTTTTCACTCAAAATATCGACTTTTTGTATGAAATAGAAGTGATCACAAATTTCGCTTGTTTTGGTTCTATCTCTTATAGTTTCCAAGAAAAATGGACTTTTGAGTTTTCACTCAAAATATCGATTTTTGTAGGGAATAGAAGTGATCACAGATTTTGCTTACTTTGGCTTTATCTCTTATAGTTTCCAAGAAAAATGGACTTTTAAGTTTTCACTTAAAATATCGATTTCTGTAGGGAATAGAAGTGATCACAGATTTCGTTTGATTTGGCTCTATCTCTTATAGTTTCCAAGAAAAATGGACTTTTAAGTTTTCACTTAAAATATCGATTTCTGTAGGGAATAGAAGTGATCACAGATTTCGTTTGATTTGTCTCTATCTCTTATAGTTTCCAAGAAAAATGGACTTTTATATTTTCACTCAAAATATCGATTTTTGTAGGGAATAGAAGTGATCACAGATTTCGTTTGTTTTGGCTCTATCTCCAAGAGAAATGGACTTTTATATTTTCACTCAAAATATCGATTTTTGTAGGGAATAGAAGTGATCACTGATTTCGTTTGATTTGGCTCTATCTCTTATAGTTTCCAAGAAAAATGGACTTTTAAGTTTTCAATTAAAATATCGATTTCTGTAGGGAATAGAAGTGATCACAGATTTCGTTTGTTTTGGCTCTATCTCTTATTGTTTCCAAGAAAAATGGACTTTTATATTTTCACTCAAAATATCGATTTTTGTAGGGAATAGAAGTGATCACAGATTTCGCTTGTTTTGGCTCTATCTCTTATAGTTTCCAAGAAAAATTAACTTTTAAGTTTTCACTCAAAATATCGATTTTTTGTATGAAATGGAAGTGATCAAAAATTTCGTTTGATTTGTCTCTATCTCTTATAGTTTCCAAGAAAAATGGACTTTTATGTTTTCACTTAAAATATTGATTTTTTGTATGAGATAGAAGTGATCGTAGATTTCGCTTGTTTTGGCTCTATCTCTTATAGTTTCCAAGAAAAATGGACTTTTATATTTTCACTCAAAATATCGATTTTTGTAGGGAATAGAAGTGATCACAGATTTCGTTTGATTTGGCTCTATCTCTTATAGTTTCCTAGAAAAATGGACTTTTATGTTTTCACTTAAAATATCGATTTCTGTAGGGAATAGAAGTGATCACAGATTTCGTTTTATTTGGCTCTATCTCTTATAGTTTCCAAGAAAAATGTACTTTTATATTTTCACTCAAAATATCGATTTTTGTAGGGAATAGAAGTGATCACAGATTTCGTTTGTTTTGGCTCTATCTCTTATTGTTTCCAAGAAAAATGGACTTTTATATTTTCACTCAAAATATCGATTTTTGTAGGGAATAGAAGTGATCACTGATTTCGTTTGATTTGGCTCTATCTCTTATAGTTTCCAAGAAAAATGGACTTTTAAGTTTTCACTTAAAATATCGATTTTTGTAGGGAATAGAAGTGATAATAGATTTCGTTTGATTTGGCTCTATCTCTTATAGTTTGCAAGAAAAATGGACTTTTATGTTTTCACTTAAAATATCGATTTTTTGTATGAGATAGAAGTGATCACAGATTTCCCTTGTTTTGGCTCTATCTCTTATAGTTTCCAAGAAAAATGGACTTTTATGTTTTCACTTAAAATATCGATTTTTTGTATGAGATAGAAGTGATCACAGATGTCGCTTGTTTTGGCTCTATCTCTTATAGTTTCCAAGAAAAATGGACTTTTATGTTTTCACTCAAAATATCGATTTTTGTAGGGAATAGAAGTAATCACAGATTTCGTTTGATTTGGCTCTATCTCTTATAATTTCCAAGAAAAATGGACTTTTATGTTTTCACTTAAAATACCGATTTTTTATATGAGATAGAAGTGATCACAGATTTCGCTTGTTTTGGCTCTATCTCTTATAGTTTCCAAGAAAAATGGACTTTTATGTTTTCACTTAAAATACCGATTTTTTATATGAGATAGAAGTGATCACAGATTTCGCTTGTTTTGGCTCTATCTCTTATAGTTTCCAAGAAAAATGGACTTTTATGTTTTCACTTATAATATCGATTTTTTGTATGAGATAGAAGTGATCACAGATTTCGCTTGTTTTGGCTCTATCTCTTATAGTTTCCAAGAAAAATGGACTTTTATGTTTTCACTTAAAATATCGATTTTTTGTATGAGATAGAAGTGATCACAGATTTCGCTTGTTTTGGGTTTATCTCTAATAGTTTCCAAGAAAAATGGACTTTTAAGTTTTCACTTAAAATATCGATTTCTGTAGGGAATAGAAGTGATCACAGATTTCGTTTGATTTGGCTCTATCTCTTATAGTTTGCAAAAAAAATGGACTTTTATGTTTTCACTTAAAATACCGATTTTTTGTATGAGATAGAAGTGATCACAGATTTTGCTTGTTTTGGCTCTATCTCTTATAGTTTCCAAGAAAAATGGACTTTTATGTTTTCACTTAAAATATCGATTTTTTGTATGAGATAGAAGTAATCACAGATTTCGCTTGTTTTAGCTCTATCTCTTATAGTTTCCAAGAAAAATGGACTTTTAAGTTTTCACTTAAAATATCGATTTTTGTAGGGAATAGAAGTGATCACAGATTTCGTTTGATTTGGCTCTATCTCTTATAGTTTCCAGGAAAAATGGACTTTTAAGTTTTCACTTAAAATATCGAGTTTTTTTATGAGATAGAAGTGATCACAGATTTCGCTTGTTTTGGCTCTATCTCTTATAGTTTCCAAGAAAAATGGACTTTTATATTTTCACTCAAAATATCGATTTTTGTAAGGAATAGAAGTGATCACAGATTTCGTTTGTTTTGGCTCTATCTCTTATAGTTTCCAAGAAAAATGGACTTTTATGTTTTCACTCAAAATATCGTATGAAATAGAAGTGATCACAGATTTCGCTTGTTTTGGCTTTATCTCTTATAGTTTCCAAGAAAAATGGACTTTTATGTTTTCACCTAAAATATCGATTTTCTGTATAAGGTAGAAGTGATCACAGATTTCGCTTGTTTTAGCTCTATCTCTTATAGTTTCCAAGAAAAATGGACTTTTATGTTTTCACTTATGATATCGATTTTTTGTATAAGATAGAAGTGATCACAGATTTCACTTGTTTTGGCTTTATCTCTTATAGTTTCCAAGAAAAATGAACTTTTATGTTTTCACTTAAAATATCGATTTTTTGTATGAGATAGAAGTGATCACAGATTTCGCTTGTTTTGGCTCTATCTCTTATAGTTTCCAAGAAAAATTAACTTTTAAGTTTTCACTCAAAATATCGACTTTTTGTATGAAATAGAAGTGATCACAAATTTCGCTTGTTTTGGTTCTATCTCTTATAGTTTCCAAGAAAAATGGACTTTTGAGTTTTCACTCAAAATATCGATTTTTGTAGGGAATAGAAGTGATCACAGATTTTGCTTACTTTGGCTTTATCTCTTATAGTTTCCAAGAAAAATGGACTTTTAAGTTTTCACTTAAAATATCGATTTCTGTAGGGAATAGAAGTGATCACAGATTTCGTTTGATTTGGCTCTATCTCTTATAGTTTCCAAGAAAAATGGACTTTTAAGTTTTCACTTAAAATATCGATTTCTGTAGGGAATAGAAGTGATCACAGATTTCGTTTGATTTGTCTCTATCTCTTATAGTTTCCAAGAAAAATGGACTTTTATATTTTCACTCAAAATATCGATTTTTGTAGGGAATAGAAGTGATCACAGATTTCGTTTGTTTTGGCTCTATCTCCAAGAGAAATGGACTTTTATATTTTCACTCAAAATATCGATTTTTGTAGGGAATAGAAGTGATCACTGATTTCGTTTGATTTGGCTCTATCTCTTATAGTTTCCAAGAAAAATGGACTTTTAAGTTTTCAATTAAAATATCGATTTCTGTAGGGAATAGAAGTGATCACAGATTTCGTTTGTTTTGGCTCTATCTCTTATTGTTTCCAAGAAAAATGGACTTTTATATTTTCACTCAAAATATCGATTTTTGTAGGGAATAGAAGTGATCACAGATTTCGCTTGTTTTGGCTCTATCTCTTATAGTTTCCAAGAAAAATTAACTTTTAAGTTTTCACTCAAAATATCGATTTTTTGTATGAAATGGAAGTGATCAAAAATTTCGTTTGATTTGTCTCTATCTCTTATAGTTTCCAAGAAAAATGGACTTTTATGTTTTCACTTAAAATATTGATTTTTTGTATGAGATAGAAGTGATCGTAGATTTCGCTTGTTTTGGCTCTATCTCTTATAGTTTCCAAGAAAAATGGACTTTTATATTTTCACTCAAAATATCGATTTTTGTAGGGAATAGAAGTGATCACAGATTTCGTTTGATTTGGCTCTATCTCTTATAGTTTCCTAGAAAAATGGACTTTTATGTTTTCACTTAAAATATCGATTTCTGTAGGGAATAGAAGTGATCACAGATTTCGTTTTATTTGGCTCTATCTCTTATAGTTTCCAAGAAAAATGTACTTTTATATTTTCACTCAAAATATCGATTTTTGTAGGGAATAGAAGTGATCACAGATTTCGTTTGTTTTGGCTCTATCTCTTATTGTTTCCAAGAAAAATGGACTTTTATATTTTCACTCAAAATATCGATTTTTGTAGGGAATAGAAGTGATCACTGATTTCGTTTGATTTGGCTCTATCTCTTATAGTTTCCAAGAAAAATGGACTTTTAAGTTTTCACTTAAAATATCGATTTTTGTAGGGAATAGAAGTGATAATAGATTTCGTTTGATTTGGCTCTATCTCTTATAGTTTGCAAGAAAAATGGACTTTTATGTTTTCACTTAAAATATCGATTTTTTGTATGAGATAGAAGTGATCACAGATTTCCCTTGTTTTGGCTCTATCTCTTATAGTTTCCAAGAAAAATGGACTTTTATGTTTTCACTTAAAATATCGATTTTTTGTATGAGATAGAAGTGATCACAGATGTCGCTTGTTTTGGCTCTATCTCTTATAGTTTCCAAGAAAAATGGACTTTTATGTTTTCACTCAAAATATCGATTTTTGTAGGGAATAGAAGTAATCACAGATTTCGTTTGATTTGGCTCTATCTCTTATAATTTCCAAGAAAAATGGACTTTTATGTTTTCACTTAAAATACCGATTTTTTATATGAGATAGAAGTGATCACAGATTTCGCTTGTTTTGGCTCTATCTCTTATAGTTTCCAAGAAAAATGGACTTTTATGTTTTCACTTAAAATACCGATTTTTTATATGAGATAGAAGTGATCACAGATTTCGCTTGTTTTGGCTCTATCTCTTATAGTTTCCAAGAAAAATGGACTTTTATGTTTTCACTTATAATATCGATTTTTTGTATAAGATAGAAGTGATCACAGATTTCGCTTGTTTCAGCTCTATCTCTTATAGTTTCCAAGAAAAATGGACTTTTATGTTTTCATTTAAAATATCGATTTTTTATATGAGATAGAAGTGATCACAGATTTCGCTTGTTTTGGCTCTATCTCTTATAGTTTCCAAGAAAAATGGACTTTTATGTTTTCACTTATAATATCGATTTTTTGTATAAGATAGAAGTGATCACAGATTTTGCTTGTTTTAGCTCTATCTCTTATAGTTTCCAAGAAAAATGGACTTTTATATTTTCACTCAAAATATCGATTTTTGTAGGGAATAGAAGTGATCACAGATTTCGTTTGTTTTGGCTCTATCTCTTATAGTTTCCAAGAAAAATGGACTTTTATGTTTTCACTTAAAATACCGATTTTTTATATGAGATAGAAGTGATCACAGATTTCGCTTGTTTTGGCTCTATCTCTTATAGTTTCCAAGAAAAATGGACTTTTATGTTTTCACTTATAATATCGATTTTTTGTATAAGATAGAAGTGATCACAGATTTCGCTTGTTTTAGCTCTATCTCTTATAGTTTCCAAGAAAAATGGACTTTTATATTTTCACTCAAAATATCGATTTTTGTAGGGAATAGAAGTGATCACAGATTTCGTTTGATTTGGCTCTATATCTTATAGTTTCGAAGAAAAACGGACTTTTATGTTTTCACTTAAAATATCGATTTTTTGTATGAGATAGAAGTGATCACAGATTTCGCTTGTTTTGGCTCTATCTCTAATAGTTTGCAAGAAAAATGGACTTTTATGTTTTCACTTAAAATACCGATTTTTTGTATGAGATAGAAGTAATCACAGATTTCGCTTGTTTTAGCTCTATCTCTTATAGTTTCCAAGAAAAATGGACTTTTAAGTTTTCACTTAAAATATCGATTTTTTGTATAAGATTGTTGGGAATAGAAGTGATCACAGATTTCGCTTGTTTTGGCTCTATCTCTTATAGTTTCCAAGAAAAATGGACTTTTAAGTTTTCACTCAAAATATCGATTTTTGTAGGGAATAGAAGTGATCACAGATTTCTTTTTTTTTGGTTCTATCTCTTATAGTTTCCAAGAAAAATGGACTTTTATGTTTTCACTCAAAATATCGATTTTTTGTATGAGATAGAAGTGATCACATATTTCGCTTGTTTTGGCTCTATATCTTATAGTTTCCAAGAAAAATGGACTTTTAAGATTTCACTCAAAATATCGACTTTTTGTATGAAATAGAAGTGATCACAGATTTCGCTTGTTTTGGCTTTATCTCTTATAGTTTCCAAGAAAAATGGACTTTTAAGTTTTCACTCAAAATATCGATTTTTGTTGTTTTGGCTTTATCTCTTATAGTTTCCAAGAAAAATGGACTTTTAAGTTTTTACTTAAAATATCGATTTCAGTAGGGAATAGAAGTGATCACAGGATTCGTTTGATTTGGCTCTATCTCTTATAGTTTGCAAGAAAAATGGACTTTTATGTTTTCACTTAAAATACCAATTTTTTGTATGAGATAGAAGTGATCACAGATTTCGTTTGTTTTGGCTCTATCTCTTATAGTTTCCAAGAAAAATTGACTTTTATGTTTTCACTTAAAATATCGATTTTTTGTATGAGATAGAAGTAATCACAGATTTCGCTTGTTTTAGCTCTATCTCTTATAGTTTCCAAGAAAAATGGACTTTTATGTTTTCACTTAAAATATAGATTTTTGTATGAGATAGAAGTGATCACAGATATCGTTTGTCTTGGGTTTATCTCTAATAGTTTCCAAGAAAAATGGACTTTTAAGTTTTCACTCAAAATATCGATTTTTGTAGGGAATGGAAGTGATCACAGATTTTGCTTGCTTTGGCTTTATCTCTTATAGTTTCCAAGAAAAATGGACTTTTAAGTTTTCACTTAAAACATCGATTTCTGTAGGGAATAGAAGTGATCACAGATTTCGTTTGATTTGGCTCTATCTCTTATAGTTTGCAAGAAAAATGGACTTTTATGTTTTCACTTAAAATACCGATTTTTTGTATGAGATAAAAGTGATCACAGATTTCGTTTGTTTTAGCTCTATCTCTTATAGTTTCCAAGAAAAATGGACTTTTATGTTTTCACTTAAAATATAGATTTTTTGTATGAGATAGAAGTAATCACAGATTTCGCTTGTTTTTGCTTTATCTTATATAGTTTCCAAGAAAAATGGACTTTTAAGTTTTCACTCAAAATGTCGATTTTTGTAGGGAATAGAAGTGATCACAGATTTTGCTTGTTTTGGCTTTATCTCTTATAGTTTCCAGGAAAAATGGACTTTTATGTTTTCACTTAAAATATCGAGTTTTTTTATGAGATAGAAGTGATCACAGATTTCGCTTGTTTTGGCTCTATCTCTTATAGTTTCCAAGAAAAATGGACTTTTAAGTTTTCACTCAAAATATCGATTTTTGTAGGGAATAGAAGTGAGCACAGATTTCGTTTGTTTTGGCCCTATCTTTTATAGTTTCCAAGAAAATGGACTTTTATATTTTCACTCAAAATATCGATTTTTGTAGGGAATAGAAGTGATCACAGATTTCGTTTGATTTAGCTCTATCTCTTATAGTTTGCAAGAAAATGGACTTTTATGTTTTCATTTAAAATATCGATTTTTTGTATGAGATAGAAGTGATCACAGATATCGCTTGTTTTGGGTTTATCTCTAATAGTTTCCAAGAAAAATGGACTTTTAAGTTTTCACTCAAAATATCGATTTTTGTAGGGAATAGAAGTGATCACAGATTTCGCTTGTTTTGGCTCTATCTCTTATAGTTTCCAAGAAAAATGGACTTTTATATTTTCACTCAAAATATCGATTTTTGTAAGGAATAGAAGTGATCACAGATTTCGTTTGTTTTGGCTCTATCTCTTACAGTTTCCAAGAAAAATGGACTTTTATGTTTTCACTCAAAATATCGACTTTTTGTATGAAATAGAAGTGATCACAGATTTCGCTTGTTTTGGCTTTATCTCTTATAGTTTCCAAGAAAAATGGACTTTTAAGTTTTCACTCAAAATATCGATTTTTGTAGGGAATAGAAGTGATCACAGATTTTGCTTGTTTTGGCTCTATCTCTTATAGTTTCCAAGAAAAATGGACTTTTATGTTTTCACTTAAAATATCGATTTTTTGCATGAGATAGAAGTGATCACAGATTTCGCTTGTTTTAGCTCTATCTCTTATAGTTTCCAAGAAAAGTGGACTTTTATGTTTTCACTTAAAATATCGATTTTTTGTATGAGATAGAAGTGATCACAGATTTCGCTTGTTTTGGGTTTATCTCTAATAGTTTCCAAGAAAAATGGACTTTTAAGTTTTCACTTAAAATATCGATTTCTGTAGGGAATAGAAGTGATCACAGATTTCGTTTGATTTGGCTCTATCTCTTATAGTTTGCAAAAAAAATGGACTTTTATGTTTTCACTTAAAATACCGATTTTTTGTATGAGATAGAAGTGATCACAGATTTTGCTTGTTTTGGCTCTATCTCTTATAGTTTCCAAGAAAAATGGACTTTTATGTTTTCACTTAAAATATCGATTTTTTGTATGAGATAGAAGTAATCACAGATTTCGCTTGTTTTAGCTCTATCTCTTATAGTTTCCAAGAAAAATGGACTTTTAAGTTTTCACTCAAAATATCGATTTTTGTAGGGAATAGAAGCGATCACAGATTTCGTTTGATTTGGCTCTATCTCTTATAGTTTCCAGGAAAAATGGACTTTTAAGTTTTCACTTAAAATATCGAGTTTTTTTATGAGATAGAAGTGATCACAGATTTCGCTTGTTTTGGCTCTATCTCTTATAGTTTCCAAGAAAAATGGACTTTTATATTTTCACTCAAAATATCGATTTTTGTAAGGAATAGAAGTGATCACAGATTTCGTTTGTTTTGGCTCTATCTCTTATAGTTTCCAAGAAAAATGGACTTTTATGTTTTCACTCAAAATATCGTATGAAATAGAAGTGATCACAGATTTCGCTTGTTTTGGCTTTATCTCTTATAGTTTCCAAGAAAAATGGACTTTTATGTTTTCACCTAAAATATCGATTTTCTGTATAAGGTAGAAGTGGTCACAGATTTCGCTTGTTTTAGCTCTATCTCTTATAGTTTCCAAGAAAAATGAACTTTTATGTTTTCACTTAAAATATCGATTTTTTGTATGAGATAGAAGTGATCACAGATTTCGCTTGTTTTGGCTCTATCTCTTATAGTTTCCAAGAAAAATTAACTTTTAAGTTTTCACTCAAAATATCGACTTTTTGTATGAAATAGAAGTGATCACAAATTTCGCTTGTTTTGGTTCTATCTCTTATAGTTTCCAAGAAAAATGGACTTTTGAGTTTTCACTCAAAATATCGATTTTTGTAGGGAATAGAAGTGATCACAGATTTTGCTTACTTTGGCTTTATCTCTTATAGTTTCCAAGAAAAATGGACTTTTAAGTTTTCACTTAAAATATCGATTTCTGTAGGGAATAGAAGTGATCACAGATTTCGTTTGATTTGGCTCTATCTCTTATAGTTTCCAAGAAAAATGGACTTTTAAGTTTTCACTTAAAATATCGATTTCTGTAGGGAATAGAAGTGATCACAGATTTCGTTTGATTTGGCTCTATCTCTTATAGTTTCCAAGAAAAATGGACTTTTATATTTTCACTCAAAATATCGATTTTTGTAGGGAATAGAAGTGATCACTGATTTCGTTTGATTTGGCTCTATCTCTTATAGTTTCCAAGAAAAATGGACTTTTAAGTTTTCAATTAAAATATCGATTTCTGTAGGGAATAGAAGCGATCACAGATTTCGTTTGTTTTGGCTCTATCTCTTATTGTTTCCAAGAAAAATGGACTTTTATATTTTCACTCAAAATATCGATTTTTGTAGGGAATAGAAGTGATCACAGATTTCGCTTGTTTTGGCTCTATCTCTTATAGTTTCCAAGAAAAATTAACTTTTAAGTTTTCACTCAAAATATCGATTTTTTGTATGAAATGGAAGTGATCAAAAATTTCGCTTGTTTTGGCTTTATCTCTTATAGTTTCCAAGAAAAATGGACTTTTATATTTTCACTCAAAATATCGATTTTTGTAGGGAATAGAAGTGATCACAGATTCCGTTTGATTTGGCTCTATATCTTATAGTTTCCAAGAAAAATGGACTTTTATGTTTTCACTTAAAATATCTGTAGGGAATAGAAGTGATCACAGATTTCGTTTGATTTGGCTCTATCTCTTATAGTTTCCAAGAAAAATGGACTTTTAAGTTTTCACTCAAAATAACGATTTTTTGTAGGGAATAGAAGTGATCACAGATTTCGTTTGATTTGGCTCTATCTCTTATAGTTTCCAAGAAAAATGGACTTTTATGTTTTCACTTAAAATATTGATTTTTTGTATGAGATAGAAGTGATCATAGATTTCGCTTGTTTTGGCTCTATCTCTTATAGTTTCCAAGAAAAATGGACTTTTATATTTTCACTCAAAATATCGATTTTTGTAGGGAATAGAAGTGATCACAGATTTCGTTTGATTTGGCTCTATCTCTTATAGTTTCCTAGAAAAATGGACTTTTATGTTTTCACTTAAAATATCGATTTCTGTAGGGAATAGAAGTGATCACAGATTTCGTTTTATTTGGCTCTATCTCTTATAGTTTCCAAGAAAAATGTACTTTTATATTTTCACTCAAAATATCGATTTTTGTAGGGAATAGAAGTGATCACAGATTTCGTTTGTTTTGGCTCTATCTCTTATTGTTTCCAAGAAAAATGGACTTTTATATTTTCACTCAAAATATCGATTTTTGTAGGGAATAGAAGTGATCACTGATTTCGTTTGATTTGGCTCTATCTCTTATAGTTTCCAAGAAAAATGGACTTTTAAGTTTTCACTTAAAATATCGATTTTTGTAGGGAATAGAAGTGATAATAGATTTCGTTTGATTTGGCTCTATCTCTTATAGTTTGCAAGAAAAATGGACCTTTAAGTTTTCACTCAAGATATCGATTTTTGTAGGGAATAGAAGTGATCACAGATTTCGTTTGTTTTGGCTCTATCTCTTATAGTTTCCAAGAAAAATGGACTTTTATATTTTCACTGAAAATATCGATTTTTTGTATGAGATAGAAGTGATCACAGATTTCGTTTGATTTGGCTCTATCTCTTATAGTTTCCAAGAAAAATGGACTTTTATGTTTTCACTTAAAATATCGATTTTTTGTATGAGATAGAAGTGATCACAGATTTCGCTTGTTTTGGCTCTATCTCTTATAGTTTCCAAGAAAAATGGACTTTTATGTTTTCACTCAAAATATCGATTTTTGTAGGGAATAGAAGTAATCACAGATTTCGTTTGATTTGGCTCTATCTCTTATAATTTCCAAGAAAAATGGACTTTTATGTTTTCACTTAAAATACCGATTTTTTATATGAGATAGAAGTGATCACAGATTTCGCTTGTTTTGGCTCTATCTCTTATAGTTTCCAAGAAAAATTGACTTTTATGTTTTCACTTAAAATACCGATTTTTTATATGAGATAGAAGTGATCACAGATTTCGCTTGTTTTGGCTCTATCTCTTATAGTTTCCAAGAAAAATGGACTTTTATGTTTTCATTTAAAATATCGATTTTTTATATGAGATAGAAGTGATCACAGATTTCGCTTGTTTTGGCTCTATCTCTTATAGTTTCCAAGAAAAATGGACTTTTATGTTTTCACTTATAATATCGATTTTTTGTATAAGATAGAAGTGATCACAGATTTTGCTTGTTTTAGCTCTATCTCTTATAGTTTCCAAGAAAATGGACTTTTATATTTTCACTCAAAATATCGATTTTTGTAGGGAATAGAAGTGATCACAGATTTCGTTTGTTTTGGCTCTATCTCTTATAGTTTCCAAGAAAAATGGACTTTTATGTTTTCACTTAAAATACCGATTTTTTATATGAGATAGAAGTGATCACAGATTTCGCTTGTTTTGGCTCTATCTCTTATAGTTTCCAAGAAAAATGGACTTTTATGTTTTCACTTATAATATCGATTTTTTGTATAAGATAGAAGTGATCACAGATTTCGCTTGTTTTAGCTCTATCTCTTATAGTTTCCAAGAAAAATGGACTTTTATGTTTTCACTTAAAATATCGATTTTTTGTATAAGATAGAAGTGATCACAGATTTCGCTTGTTTCAGCTCTATCTCTTATAGTTTCCAAGAAAAATGGACTTTTATGTTTTCACTCAAAATATCGACTTTTTGTATGAAATGGAAGTGATCACAAATTTCGCTTGTTTTGGCTTTATCTCTTATAGTTTCCAAGAAAAATGGACTTTTATATTTTCACTCAAAATATCGATTTTTGTAGGGAATAGAAGTGATCACAGATTTCGTTTGATTTGGCTCTATATCTTATAGTTTCCAAGAAAAATGGACTTTTATGTTTTCACTTAAAATATCGATTTCTGTAGGGAATAGAAGTGATCACAGATTTCGTTTGATTTGGCTCTATCTCTTATAGTTTCCAAGAAAAATGGACTTTTAAGTTTTCACTCAAAATATCGATTTTGTAGGGAATAGAAGTGATCACAGATTTCGTTTGATTTGGCTCTATCTCTTATAGTTTCCAAGAAAAATGGACTTTTATGTTTTCACTTAAAATATTGATTTTTTGTATGAGATAGAAGTGATCATAGATTTCGCTTGTTTTGGCTCTATCTCTTATAGTTTCCAAGAAAAATGGACTTTTATATTTTCACTCAAAATATCGATTTTGTAGGGAATAGAAGTGATCACAGATTTCGTTTGATTTGGCTCTATCTCTTATAGTTTCCAAGAAAAATGGACTTTTATGTTTTCACTTAAAATACCGATTTTTTATATGAGATAGAAGTGATCACAGATTTCGCTTGTTTTGGCTCTATCTCTTATAGTTTCCAAGAAAAATGGACTTTTATGTTTTCACTTAAAATATCGATTTTTTGTATGAAATAGAAGTGATCACAGATTTTGCTTGTTTTAGCTCTATCTCTATAGTTTCCAAGAAAAATGGACTTTTATATTTTCACTCAAAATATCGATTTTTGTAGGGAATAGAAGTGATCACAGATTTCGTTTTGATTTGGCTCTATCTCTTATAGTTTCCAAGAAAATGGACTTTTATATTTTCACTCAAAATATCGATTTTTATAGGAATAGAAGTGATCACAGATTTCGTTTGTTTTGGCCTATCTCTTATAGTTTCCAAGAAAATGGACTTTTATGTTTTCACTTAAAATACCGATTTTTTGTATGAGATAGAAGTGATCACAGATTTCGCTTGTTTTGGCTCTATCTCTTATAGTTTCCAAGAAAAATGGACTTTTATGTTTTCACTTAAAATATCGATTTTTTGTATGAGATAGAAGTGATCACAGATTTCGCTTGTTTTGGCTCTATCTCTTATAGTTTCCAAGAAAAATGGACTTTTAAGTTTTCACTCAAAATATCGATTTTTGTAGGGAATAGAAGTGATCACAGATTTCGTTTGTTTTGGCTCTATCCCCTATAGTTTCCAAGAAAAATGGACTTTTATGTTTTCACCTAAAATATCGATTTTCTGTATAAGGTAGAAGTGATCACAGATTTCGCTTGTTTTAGCTCTATCTCTTATAGTTTCCAAGAAAAATGGACTTTTATGTTTTCACTTAAAATATCGATTTTTTGTATAATATAGAAGTGATCACAGATTTCGCTTGTTTCAGCTCTATCTCTTATAGTTCCAAGAAAAATGGACTTTTATGTTTTCACTTAAAATACTGTTTTTTTTGTATGAGATAAAAGTGATCACAGATTTTGCTTGTTTTAGCTCTATCTCTTATAGTTTCCAAGAAAAATTGACTTTTATATTTTCACTCAAAAAATCGATTTTTGTAGGGAATAGAAGTGATCACAGATTTCGTTTGATTTGGCTCTATCTCTTATAGTTTCCAAGAAAAATGGACTTTTATATTTTCACTCAAATATCGATTTTTGTAGGGAATAGAAGTGATCACAGATTTCGTTTGATTGGCTCTATCTCTTATAGTTCTAAGAAAAATGGAATTTTATGTTTTCACTTAAAATACCGATTTTTTGTGTGAGATAGAAGTGATCACAGATTTCGCTTGTTTTGGCTCTATCTCTTACAGTTTCCAAGGAAAATGGACTTTTATGTTTTTACTCAAAATATCGATTTTTGTTGGGAATAGAAGTGATCACTGATTTCGCTTGTTTGGCTCTATCTCTTATAGTTTCCAAGAAAAATGGTCTTTTATGTTTTTACTTAAAATATCGATTTTT